>NW_007091444.1:3438-47594 GCF_000164805.1 Carlito syrichta
TCTGGGAGTTGGTCTTCTCATTTGTTGTCTTGCAGGGGTTCCTGAATCTCTTGTGTTTGAATTTTTTCGTCCTTGATGAGATGAGGGAAGTTTTCTTGAATGAATTTCATGAAATGTTTGTTCCAGTGTGGCTTCTGTTTCTCTCTCTGCCCAATTACTCTTAGGCTTGTTCTCTTGAAGTGATCATTCATCTGTTGCAGGTTTTGTTCTGCCTTTTTGAACGTCTTTTCTATGCTTTTGACAGTTTGGGTTAGTTCTGTGTTTTGGTCTTCGAGCTCTGAGATTCTTTCTTCTGCTTGGCTGATTCTGCTTTCCATGCTTATTAGTCTGTTATTCATTTCCATCACAGTATTCTTTACTACTGTCATTTCTGACATCAGCTCCTTCCTATTTTCCTCTTGTCTCTCTTTAATTTTTAAAATTCTCTCCATTAATGTCTTGATGTCTGGGTTTGTTGCATGTAACCAGTCATTCTGGGGGCTCTTCATTGTTTGTGTTCCAGAATCTGTTTTCTCAGTGTCTGATCTCCAGGAATCTGTGTGAGACCTATATTCTTCTTTTCGTTTTTCTTCATTTGTGTGGCTTTTCCCCCTCCCTACTTTTTCCTTCCATCCACGTCACTGTCTTCTTTAATTCTGTTATTCAGGGGTAAAGGGATTGGTTTTACTTCTGTTTGTTCAATCTCCTATTCTTTATGTATACCTTCTTACTTTGTTCAATTCTGGAGTTGCACTGTAGGTTGGGGGTGGTCCTTTTTGCAGTTTTTAGATTTACTTAAGGGGGGAGCTGTGATTCAAAATCTATCTGCAGGTCCTGGTATCCACAGGTGTGTGAATAATCTGGAACCCACTTCCCACTGCCTTGGAATCTGTCTGTGCAGTGGCGCTGTAGGTTTACTCCCTGAAATAAAATGTGGTTAGCAGAGGGGAGAGAATGTAGCAGACAGTGGGTTGAAGAGGGGGGTGGAGAGATAGAGCAGTAAGTGGGGAAACAAATGAGTGTGCCAACAAATAGAGAGAGAGGCCTATACTGAAACAGATAAAAACAATAGACTACAGCTACAGACGAGCCAACTCTTATACAATAATAAAAATAAAACATATAGTGATGCCTACATACAAGCTAACCAACCACCTTATTGGTGTGCTGTTCTTCTATACAAAGATATGGTTTACAGAGAGAAGAAAAGGAAGAGGAAAAAAGAAAAAAAAGGAACAATACAGTAGGAATAGAATTAAGTCATTAAACTAACAGAATCAATGAAGCACACTCTGAGACTTTTCGTTTAAGTCCAATGTCCTTTCAGTTCTGATTTCTAGCTTTCTTTTCAAGCAGGTAAATTAGTTTGCAGTTAGGGTCAGTTGCCCCTGGTCTGCTGTGAAGGACAGTCCAGATCACCCTCCGTTCACCACTCTGGCCTGTGTCTTTATCAAGCTTGTTTCTCCCGTTTCGGTGTGGTTACCTTGAGTCGCCAGCAGGTGGTGCTATCTCAGCTGCTTGCCCCAGAGGGGGTGGGGCCAGACAGGAACGGCAGAGGCTGAAGATGGCTGCCTGCCTCAGGTCAGACGGCAGGAGACTTACGGCGGGCAGGACATCTCGGTCGCAGGAGAGGTGGCAGCGATCCCAGCAGATCTTCCCTGAAGGGGCTTGAAGGACTGAAGTGGATCGCCTCCGGCCTGGGTGGTGCGATGTGCCATGGCCGCTGTGGAAGCCGCAGTGGCGGCGGCTGCGTGGGGGGGCAGCAGCAGCGCCTTTGCACTACAGTGACTGTCCAGTACACTGGGATGCCCCAGCGGTGGCATCGGCTGAGCTCCGTATGAAGAGCAGGCTGCGATGTTGGGGTCCGCACACCCCTGGGACGAGAGTCAGAGACCCACTGCATTTCTCCTTTGCAGAGGGTTTCACAGACCGGGTTGCCCCATCGCCATCTCGCCACCTCTACAATTTCTTTTATTGGTGTTTTGTAGTCCTTTGTATAGAGATCTTTCACTTCCTTGGTTAAATGTATTCCTAAGTATTTTAGTTTTTTGGCTGCTGTTGTAAATGTAGTTGAGTTCTTGATTTGATTTTCAGCTTGATTGCAATTGTGTATAGCCGTGCTACTGATTTGTGTGTGTTGATTTTCCAATTTGGACACCCTTTGTTTCTTTCTCTTGCCAATTTTCTCTGTTTAGGACTTCCAGTACTATGTTCAATAGGAGCGATAATCAATTAAACATAATTTATATTGAAAGATAATGCAAATTGTGGATTTTGTTTCTTTAGTGTTTTTTATTCTGATATTGGAGCATGCTAATATTAAGAATTTCTTCTGATTTTGCTTTTCTCCAATTTCTTGTTTTTCTTAGAAGGTACTGACCCCATCCTCTTGTTCCAAAAGTAGATACATTTCTCATGCTTGATAATAAAATCTTGGAGTTTCTATGGTCATAGGGACTTTTTTGTAGCTCAGTAAATAGCCCAAGCAGGGCCACCTAGAATTAATGTTAGGATGCTTGTTGGAATTATTGATAAACAGTACTTTTTGTTGAGTTTTCAGACTGTAGAAGATAGACTAGGAAGGAAAGAAGGTCAAGAAAAATGGTCCTGAACAGACTGCATATCTGGACCCAGAGTTCCTGTTGCCTGTCTCCTAACATTTTCTGTTATAGGAGACAATGAACACCTTCTTTACACTTGGGGCAGTTCAATTTCAGTTCCCACCACTTGAAAATAAGAGTCCTGATATATGATAAATAAAAGATGGGAAGATAAGATGAGGAGGTAGATGAAATAAAGTTAGAAATATAAAAGGATATATATATATATATATATATATATATATATATATATGCACTGCATTATATATCTCATACATATATAATGAGAAAATAAATTAAATTAGATGAAAAAAATTTAGTTAAGTTTAATAAGAAAAGATCAGAATATGAATATATTATCTATATCTAAAGAAATATTTCAGCATGAAGAATGAAAGAACAAACAAGAAAGGTTAAATAAAAAAGATAGACAATAATGAATAGGACAGAAACAGCAATCAGGAATATAACTGTGGAAAAATGAGTTAAAGTAGCATCATAAGGTCTGATTCCTTATAGCTAAGAAGCTTATCTGGAGTAGTCCAAGTTATTAGGAGGAGAAAAATAAATGGAGGAGTTGAAGGATAAGAAGAAGAAAGTAATACAAAAGTTTAGATAGGAAAACAACAATCACAGTGACTATCGCTATCAAAACATTATCTATCAAAAGAAGAAAAGGCAGGACCATCCTCCAGCACATTAAATATCAATAGAAGAGTGTCCAGATATCAGGGCTGAGAGCTAGCACACAAAATGGGGCTAGAGGAAGAAAATACTGCTATTCAATAACTGTTTGCCCAGCAAAGTTGTTGTTTTATCATGAGATCATAGAAAGATGGTCTTACTTAGAGAAGGTTGTCTCCCATGGTCTTCCTTTCAGAATTCCATAGAAAACTACAACATGAATTTTAAAAGAAGCAGGGAGAAAATGAGTGATATACAAGGTTTGTGGCAAATTGTTGGAAAAACACAAACATGTCATTGTAGGACAATTATTATGTAATAAATTCTTTTCTAAATAAAACCAATTAATCATAATCTAAGAAGGCATACTGGATACTGATGTTCATAATTATAAAATTAAAAAATGGGTATACAAGTTTGAGATTATTTTAGTAAAAAAGGGAGATAAATAAAGATTATGGGAGAAAGATTATTTGGCTGCTAAATCCTCCGTAGGAATAACCAACGATTATTGACTTCCTGAGGTTGATAAAATGCAACGTATTTTGACAATTAAAAAAAGTGAACCAGTTTCAGAAATAAAAACAAGATGTGTCAACACCAAATATCTAACAAAGAACTAAAAGCATCATTCAAATATCCACAAGTTGGAAAATAAAGGACAATAAAACTAGCCAAAAACAAATTTATTTATGACAAAAATATCAATAGTGGCATCAAATATGACTGTGTTTATCTTTTGAATAAAAAGATGTGGCTTATCAGACCGAGTCAAGATATAAAATCTAACAGTCATTTACATCACTGAGGCTTGCACAAAATGGTCACTATGCACTTGTTCTAGATGCAAAAGATACAGCTGGAAACAAAGTGAATAACCATTCTTACATTCATGGATCATACATTTCAGGGGGAGTAAAAAAAGACAATATAATACATAATAAGTATCTAAAATAGAAAAAAAAGAAAGTGATATGAAAAAAAAATAAATGAAAAACAAGGGGAGTGAGTAGAGAGGTGGTGTACTTTGTAATAGGATGGACTGAGATGTTGAACAACGTGGTCCAGGTGGAGGGGAAGTTGGTTCAAAGGCCCTGGAGTAGGAGCGTGCTTAGCAGCCATGTGGCTAGAGCGGGAAGGGTGGATGATGGAGTACCAGAGGTGAAGTCTTGGATGTGGTGGGGTTTAATTTATCAGGGGCCCTGTCTTTATTCTAGGTAACATAGAAAGCCCAGGGGCATGTAGGCAGGGACCTAATATGCTTTTTAGAGCAGAGTTCTGGCTGCTAAGTAGTGAACAGATGAGGCACCAGAAAGGGTAGAAACAAGAAAGTTTGGAGGAAGGGTTGATAGCATTACAGGCGAGCTATATTCTGGGAATATTTTGTAGGTAGAGCACATATTGGTTTCTTGTGGCTCCCATTAAAAAAATACAGACATGATGGTTTGAAGCAATAGAAATTTGTTCTCTCACAGTTCTGAAGACAGGAAATCTGAAATCAAGTTGTTGGTGGAATTGGCTCTAACTGGGAGCTCTGAGAGAACATCTACTCCAGACTTCTCTCCTTGTTTCTGGTGGTTATTGGCAATCCTTGTTCTCCTTGACTTGTGGCTCCATCATTCCAATCTCTGTGCCCATTTTCCCATGGTCACCTACCCTCTGTGTGTTCTCTGGGTCTCTGTGTCCAAGTCTCCATTTCCTTTCCCTTAGAAGGGCATCAGTCATTGGAACAGTCACAACTCAAATCCAGTATGAGGTCATCGTAACTTGGTCACACCTGCAACACCTTATTTCCAACCAAGGTTTTATTCATAGGTACCAGGGATGAGGACATAAAGCTATCTTTTGTGGATGGGGGGGGGGTATAATTCAACTCCGTACAAAGCAGAAAGACTTTTTAATGAATGGACTAGATATGAGATGGTAGAGAAAGAGAGAAGCCAAGGAGAACTCAAAGTTTTGCTTCAATCAGGTAAGTGTGGGGGTGTGATATTGCTGTGGACTGAGTTGATGGTGACCACAGGAATAGCCCACAGGAGGATCTAAAGGGAATTTTGTTTGCTTTTCCATTTCAATATGGTAGTGTGGCTGCTGAATACCACAATGGTGATGCCGAGTAGACGGTTGGCTACAATGAATGAGTGAATATGGATAGAAAGCGACTTGAAGTTGGTGAGGGAAGAGAAGTAGCCTTGGAAACTCCAATATATTGAAGTTGAGATGATGGAGAGGAACAGGTAGGGACTTGCAGGAGACAGGGACTGGAGGCCAAGTGAAGAAAACGTGTAATAAACAAATACACACCAATAATTCCCATCCTACGTTGCAGCATATGCCAAGCCCTGAGGACACACTGCTGAACTTCAGACCTGCTCTTCTCTCATGATGCTCAGAGCTGTCGAACTTCTAGGAACAAGGTCTCAAAAAACCGTAACAATCAATTAAGACAAGAGGAATCCAAGCAAGGCAAACAAAATAGATAGCAAGTTTCAAGATATTTGAAATTAAAAATAAAAAAGTATTAAATGGGAAAAGACATCCTATATTTTGTTTATGAATCAATACTCAGGAATTACAAAAGAAGCACAATGTAGGCTCAGCAGTCAGCATTCTTTCTGCATGGCATGCCACAATATTAGAAACCAAAAGTTTATGGAGATGGGAGAAAAATAGCAGTGAAGTAGATTAAAATATACTTTTTTTCTTTATATAAGGAAGTAAACATTCAATGTCATTGTTATGTAATCTATTGAGTTCTGTTATCTTAAAATAGAATGTAGTTTCTTTTCTAGTGCTCATGATATAGATGCCAACATTGAACGAGTTATAAAATCATAAATAGGCTGGGAGTGCTCACACTTGTTTTACCCATATATAAATATAATACACATGTTATATAATATTGTACACATATATGTAGTATTATGCACATATTACATATATGAAGAGAGAGATTTTGATTGCTGCCATTGGCAGTGACTCTTTTTATCATTTTACAACTCCTGAAATCATTTTTCAGGCAAGGATTATAAGTAGATGCTAGTGATACAGATATCTCCTCAAATAGATTATTTTCTAACTGAAAAATGTACTTTGGCAAATGATTATATTTTGCAACACTAACAGGTAGACAACCTGATGTCATGTTCTTCCTTGTGTGTTGCAGTATGAGATGTCTAAACACCTATGATGTATTCTTTTCAAAAATGTTGAACCAGAATCTTACAAGCCTTTAGACTAACTTCATGTGTACAGGAAATATAAAGAATAGAAAAACAGGTTAGACAATATCTTTAGCTCAATCCAGAATGTGAAACATTCTTAAACCAAAATAGGAAATATTGTGCAAGGTTTAACTCTTCAAAAAAATGTTATGAAGGAAAATAAAAAGAGAGTTGGGAACCTGTTCTAAATTAAAGAGACTAAAGAGGCATATCTACTTATACACAGTATAAAACCTTGGTTAGAACAAAACCTTAGTACAAAACCTTGGTTAGAATGCAAACCAAATATTCAACGGTTTGAAAAGCTTGTAGGGCATCATTAGTACAACAAATGTACAAGTCCTATATTTTATGATATTAGGTATTATTGTTCATTTTAGTAGGTGTAAAATTGTTTCTGTGTTGTAATATGTCCTTTTCTTTAGGAAATGCATACTAAAGTATTTATTAAGGAAGCCACATAATGTCTGCAAATTATTTAGAAGACAAAATGTATTAAGTTAAGAAAATGCAAAATATTCACTTGTGAATTAAGTTGGTGTGTATATATGTGTTTATTTTATTATTCTTTCAACTCATTGTGTTTTTAAAAAATTTATTATAGATATTGAAAAAAATAGAATGAAAATACAACTTTGTTAATAAACAAAATATCTTATGGAAAAAGAATAGTTTACCAGGAAAATATAAATTTCTAAAATCAGCTCAGAAAAAAAATGAAAAGGCATAAATAAGTAAATAACTATGAAGGCCTTGACAAAATCTGTTAAAGACTTATTGCCCAAGTTGTTTTGTTTTGCTGCACAGAAAGAAAAAAATATTATGAATTATAAACTATAATAGTGAATTTCCAAGTGATAAACATCTTTTCAATTTATTTTAAAAATATTTTTACTAATTTCACACTTGTCAATTATAGCAAGAATAAAAAGGAAGACAAAAATAGAAAAAATTCTAAGAATACTAATATGGAAATTCTAAATGCAGCACTAGGCTAGGCACTGTGCAACACATCTGTAATAGCAGCACTTTGGGAGACCAAGGTGGGGAGGCCAAGGTGGGAGAATTGCTTGAGCCCAGGAGTTTAATACCAGCCTGGGTAACATAGGAATACCTCATCTCTATAAAAAATGAAAAATGTTAGCTGGACATGATGATGTGTGCTTGTTGTCCCAGCTACTTGGGAGGCCGAGGCAGAAAGATCACCTGAGCCCACAAGGTCAAAGTGGCTGTGAGCTGTGATTATGTCACTGCACTGCAGCCTGGATGACAGAGTGAGACTGTGACTCAAAAATAAATACATACATACATAAACTCATAAACAAACAAATAAATAAAACACTGCAAATTAAGCACACACAATTAAAGATATCATTCTTATTAAACAATAAATAATCTTATATTCTTATGGAAGCCACATCTGTTTTGAGTACAGTTAATCTTCATATTCTGGCTTTGCCACCTACCAGATACTGAGTCAATTTAATTGTTTCCTCATTTGGGAAAGAAACATAAAGAAGTGTACTTATTTTATTGTTCAGAAATTAAATAAGATATACATATAGCATTTAGTACTTTGTCTGCCAATAATAAGCAAATCTTGGTTATAATTATTAGTATGTTATGGAAGAAAAATTTTATAATATTTTGAAAAATGTCCAAAAAATATTTGATAAAATGTAATAACCTTTCAAATAAAAATTATAACTCTCTGTGTAACCCTAAGAGTAAGAAGATATTGGAAAAATATCTGTTTCTAACTAAAAAGCATTATTGTACTCCGTGTGCAATTACTTGACTAAAAAGCCAAGCATTAGAATAATATACAAGAAAATAAATAAAACAGTTTTCATCATTATTACTTATTATTATTTTCCAAATTCTAGGCATTGTAATAAGATAAGAAAAATAAATAAGAATACTCCAACAGAAAGAGAAGGAAGAATATCATTATTTTTGGATACTACGTTTATCCAGAGTGTCCCAGGGAATGAAGCTCATCTCTTTATGATTACATTAGCCATTTTTCTTACCTCTGCTTTCAGAAAACATTTTCTAATATGTTTCCCTTGGAATGTTATTTCCCTGAAATAAGTCATACATTAAAAAAAGTGGCTCAAAGGTCAAATGTATATGAAAAGATACATTCTATAGGTTCCTTGGCATTTCTTAATGCACATAAGTTTATTCAAAGTTGTTTGAAGTTATTTTCAAAATTCATTTATTTTCAAGAGAGTTTGGGTCTTACTCTATCACCCAGGCTGGAGTGCAGTGGAGCAATCATGTCTCACTGCAGCCTCTGACTCCTAGCTTCAAGTGATCCTCCTGCTTCAGCCTCCTGACTTGCTGGGATTACAGATGCAAGTTGCCATGACTAGCTCCTTTGATGTTCTACATGCCCAGATGATAAGAAAGTTCTCAAAAATGTATTTTGTATTGTTTACTTAGCAAATATTTATTTAGTGTCTTCAGTGTGCTATTTGCTGTAGTGGCTGGCCTTGTGAAGTTTATGGTGCGGCAAGAAAGTCAGAAATGAATTAAATAATGATTTTAAAAAAGGTGAAACAGCAACTGTTTCATAAGGCCAAGAAGCATCTAGGCACTATGACAACTGCTCCAGAGTAGGTAAAATCAAACGCAGATAACATTTCACATGGAAAGAACAGTGTGCATTAAGGCTCCTTGGTAGGCAGAAGCAACATTGAGAAACGTTGATTGTGCAAACAGAGTGAGAAAATGCCAAAGGTAAAGATGGAGAGGGTTTTGGGTGATTTTAGGGAAATGCCTTCATTCTAGGAGCAATGGGAAATCATTAGAAGGATTTAAACTGGAGGCTAGAAGAATAATGTTTACATTTTTAAAGGGTTAGTGTTTTCAGTTGGAAATGAGCTGATAATAGAAACAAATAAAGGAGATATAAGAAAGTAAGCTAATGGACACCTAGACATGAAAAAAAATTAGATGAGACTGTGGTATGAATAGTGCCAAGAAATATCAAAGACATTTTAGATACGTTCAGAGAAAAGATGTTTGGGTACAAATAGGTCTGTAGCTTGAAGTCAGTAACATAAAAAAAGCAAAACATCGCTATGTCTGTTTTGCCCCTGTCTTCCCTGCCAAGGAGTATAATTCTCAAATTGAAAAGGGTAAAAATAAATGTTGCTTCGAGGTAGCTGAAACCAGGCTTCAAGGTAGTCTGGTGAAAAAAATTGATAAAGAATACCTGACAACTCTAAAGAATTTTGACTTCTGGTTTACATATCCCTGGGTTACGAGAGGACTTAAGGAAGAGATGAACTGTGTTTGCTCCTACCCTTGAGGGAGACCTGGGAAACGGAAGGGGCTGGAGGAAGAGAATAGGCAAATATTCCGATTTTCAAAAGAGTAATGAGGAAGGTAGGATTTATTAAACAAATATTGGTGAACTTGATTTCAACCCTGAGCAAATTCTGTAATGAATTTTTAAAGGGTTTGTAAATACATAAGAGAAGATTTCATTGCAAGAAGCCATAGGAAGTTAGTGAAGAACTAATGATGCCAGATTAAGTGGAATTCCTTTGTTGAAGGAATTATTAAACTGAAATACCCCGGGAGTTCAGGAGACAGTGTGCTACTCATGACAGGAAAGCATTTGCAAAGAGTTTGTGGGTGTTTTAGGAGTCAAAATGGAGCAGCTTCCCAGTACAGTAGCTACTTCAGATACTTATGGAATGAAAGTATTTGTGGAAGACAGGAAAAAGCATCCCACAGCTGTCACCCTCCTGCTCTTCCTTCCTTCCTTCCTTCCTTCCTACCTTCCTTCCTTCCTTCCTTCCTTCCTTCCGAGTTGGAGTCTCACTCTGTCACCCAGGGTGGAGTGCAGTAGCTAGCTCCCGGCCACCCCAGCTTTGACCTGCTGGACTCCGGCGATCCTTCTGCCTCAGCCTTCCGAGTAGCCGAAACTACAAGTGTGAGCTACCTCGTCAAGCTAATTTTTTCTTTAACTTACTGTAGAGACGAGGTCTCGCCAAGTGGTCTGGGCTGGTCTTGAATCCTCGGGCTCAGGCAATCTACCCGCCTTGGCCTCCCAAATCCTCTTCCTTTAATCATGGATCATCCACTACTTTGCCTTTTGTCCAGCTGGAGAATGAATGTTCCTCTCTGCCTTCTCTGGATGAGACCATGTAACAAAGTTACAGTCAACATAATAAAAGACAGCAATGTGAGCAAGCTCACTGCCTCAACCTTAGAAAGCACAGTGTTTGCTTTTAACCTCTTCTTTCCACATAAATGATTAGGAGGGCCAGCTTTACCCAGCACATGGAATGACACAGCCAGATGGAAACAACCTGGCTTCTGCATGTTCACATGGAGAGACTGCTCCTTGCAATGGGATCACCTGCCCCCTCTCTAAACTGTTTTCGGTAGTTCCCCCTCATCTGCAGTTTTGCTCTACATGGTTTCAGTTTCCTGTAGCCAACAGCGGTCTGAAAATATTAAATGGAAAATATCAGAAATAATTAATGTTTTATTTATTTGCTTAAATATTTTTATTTTAGACTCAGGGGGTACACGTGTATGTTTCATGGGTATAGTGCATGATGGTGGGGATTGGGCATCTGATAGGTAATCTTTCAACCATCACTTCCCTCCCTGCTTCCCCTTTTTTTGGTGGTTCCAGTGTCTATTATTGCAACCTTTATGTCCCTGTGTACCCATTGTTTGGCTCCCACTTATGAGTGAGAACATGCGATATTTGATTTCTGAGTTAGTTCACTTAAGATAATGGTTTCCAGCTCTATTCACGTAGCTGCTGAGTACATGACTTAATTCTTTTTGTATAGCTTCATAGTATTCCATGATGTATATATATTTCTTTATCCGCTCAACCACTGATGGATACTTAATTTGATTCCATGACTTTGCTATTGTGAACAGTGTTGTGGTAAGCACACGAGTGCAAGTGTTTTATTTTTTTTACATAATGATTTCCTTTCCTTTAGATAGATAGACCCTAGTGGGATTGCTGGATTGATTGGTAACTCTATTTTTAGTTTCTTGAGGTAGCTTTATACTGTTTTCCATGGATGTTAAATTAACCTACATTTCCACCAACAGTGTACATGCATTCCCTTTTCTCTACATCCATGCTAGCACTGTTGTTTTTTGACTTTCTGATAATAACCATTCCAACTGGTGTAATATGATACCTCAGTGTGGTTGTAATTAGCATTTCTTTGATGATTAGTGATATTGAGTAATTTTCTTATGTGTTGGTTGGCCACTTGTACTTCTTCTTTTAAGAAATGTATTTTCATGTCTTTTGCCCTGTTTTACATGGGGTTGTTTATTTTTTTCTTCTTGAGTTGCTTGAGTTACTTGTAGATTTTGGATATGAATCCTGGTCTGAGGCATAATTTACAAATACTTTCTCCCATTCTGCAGGTTGTCTGATTATTCTGTTGATTTTTTTATTTTTTTTTTCCTGTGTGGAAGCTTTTTTTAGTTTAAGTTCCATTTGCTTATTTTTATTTTGGTTGCATTTGCTTTGGAGGTCTTCCTTTTAAATTCTTTGCCTAGGCCAATGACCAGAAGAGATTTTAAAAACTTTTTCTAGAAATCTTTTTTTTTTTTTTTTTTTTGAGTTGGTATCTCACTCCCTTGCTCAGGTTAGAGCACAGTGGCACACTCAAGGCCACCCCAATGTCGATCTTCTGGGTTCTTCCGCCTTAGCATTCCAAGTAGCTCTGGTGATCCTTCCACCTCAGCATTCCAAGTAGCTACCATGCCCGGTTGAGTTTTATTTATTTATTGTAGATGAGGTTTCGCCAAGTTACCCAGGCTGGTCTCGAACCCACGGGCTCAGGCAATTCACTTGCCTTGGCCTCCCAAAGCGCTAGGATTATAGGCTGAGCCACCAAGCCCCGCCGTTCTAGAATTCTTACAGTTTTGGGTCTTATGTTTTAATCTTTAATCCATCTTGAATGAATATTTGTATATGGTGAGAGGTAGAGGTTCAGTCTCATTCTCTGCATATGGCTAGACTGTTTCTCCAATACCATTTATTAAATAAGATGTCCCTCCTCCATCATTTATTTTTGTTGACTTTGCTGACAGACAGTTGGTAGTAGCTTTGTTAAGGATTTCCACTGATCTGCCTACTTTTGTACCAGTATCATGCTGTTTTAGTTACTAATTATGCCTGCTAGCATAATTTGAAGATATGCTGGACAAAGCAAGAATTCACATCCGAAGTGGGACTGAAAGGTATCCTACTATGTGATACCTTTGAATTTTTTCCCCCTTAAGATTTCTTTCACCATTTGGGCTATTTTTGTTGTTGTCTTAGGATTTTTTTCTAATTCTGTGGAAAATGATGTTGATAATTTGATAGGAATTGCATTGAATCTGTAGATTGCCTTGGACTATGTGGTTATTTTAATGACATTGATTCTTTCAATTCATGAGCATAGAATGGTCTTTCATTTGTTTGTACTGTTTTATGATTTATTTACATCACTGTCTTGTAATCTTCTTTGAGATCATTCATCTTCTTGGTTAGATGACCAAAATCAACCATATACTTGGCTATAAAGCAAGTCTTAATAAAATAAAAATCACATCAAGTATCTTCTCAGACCAATACCAGGAGGAACACTCAAAACTACACAAGTACGTGGAAGTGAAACAGCTTGTTTCTGAATGACTTGGGTAAACAACGAAATTAAGGCAGAGATTAGAAAATTATTTGAACCCAATGAAAATAGAGACACAACATACAAAAGCCTCTTGGATACAGTAAAAACAATGCTAAGAGGAGAGTACATAGCATTAAATACATCCATCAAAAAAGATAGAAAGATCTCAAATTAACACCCTAAAGGAATTAGGAGAACAAGAACAAACTAAACCTGAAGCTAGCAGAAATAAAGAAATAACAAAGATAACAGCAGAACTAAATGGGACAATTTACAAGTTTTAAATTACTTGCTGTTTGAGTAGCATGTTTAAATCTGACACTGTCCCATTCAGTCCCACCTTCGGAAGTGAATTCTTGCTTTGTCCAGCATATTCTCACCGTATACACCCCTTGCCCGTTAGTCACCTAAGTTATCAGATTAAATGTTGTGGTATTGCAGGACTTGCTTTCAAGTGATTTCAAGTTATTTTGCTTCTCAACAGCCCCAAAGCGCAAGAGTAGTGATGCTGGCAATTTGGACATGCCAAAGAGAAACCAAATATATGCTAAAGAAAAGTTGTTAATCTCTCACTGTGCCTAATTTATACATTAAACTTTATCATAGGTATTGTATATATATAGGAAAAACTATGGTATATATAGGACTTGGAAATAGCTGTGGTTTCAGGCATCTATAGGTACTGGATTGCATCCTTTCCTGATGTGTGGGGATTATGGTATTTAAAGAGAGAATAACTCCATTATTTGTTTGAACCATTAGTTCACATTATTAAACAGTTTAATTTATACATGTATTAAATTATGCCCTATACATTTTCAGAAATCAGGCTTATTATAAATAAATAACCCAATGCACACATGTTGAAAGAATATGCATGTAAAATATATTCATATTAACTTTTTGAGGGTTATCTGGTACAAGATCATAGGCTTTGCCTTCTTCATATATTTTTAATGACTGGATATAGAAACTACATTATTAAGCATAACAGAATTAGAATGCAAAAATGAATTTAACAATTTGGAGCAATAAGATTGATCGGATTTATTTACTTTAATGGAAACATTAAGCCCTATTCACTGATACAAATAAAGTACATCAGAAGCAAAGAAGGAAAGATACTATTTGACAACAGACATTTTAACAACAACAGTAACAGCAACAACAGCAACACAAATCCTCAGTATGAACCCAAGATGGAATGTGGCTATCAGAATGAAAAAAAGGAGCATTTAATCTTCATTAATAGACGAATCCTACTAGGACAATTGGTGCAGTGTTTTTCAATTTGCACTGGGCTTTATATTTCAGAAGAGATACAAATCCCCAAAACAAACAGACAAACCCTAATATATAGTCAAAATTCTATGAAAATGAAATGGAATATCTCAAAGATAGGGATTTCTTCATTCCTCAACTGAGGAATCATCTGGAAGTTCCTTGTTGCTAAGGAATGGGGCTGATGATTGCATCAGGGATTGGGACTGACAAATTTAAACTTATGCCACATCCTTGGTATTCTAGTCATCCAGACCAGTGCTGGAAAGAACTTAGGAGAAAAAAAAATGTGGAGTTACTACTAATCCAGGCAAAGGCAATGAAGGCTTAGAATGGTATTTGCACGATAGCTTCACAGGCTGTTGTTAGCTTTTGCTAAGAAACTATTCCAAGCCCTTGTGGTTTAAAGCAGCAACCATTTAATTATATCCCATATGGGGGTTCTCACTGGCATTTAGCTGCTGGAAGGATAGCTTCACCTCATGACTGGCACCTGGGAGAAGATGGCTGGAGAACTGGGATCCCCTGGATCCATCGCATGTACCCTCTGAGTTTCTCGGCCTCGTCTCGCCAGTGGAATAGTTATTAAGGTGGAGATGCAGCTCTCTTACTGGCCAGTCTGGACCTGGCCAGGCACTGCATCATCTCCTTTGTTTGTCAAGGTGTATGTGAACAAACACAGAATCAAAAGGAAGGGAAATATAAGTCATTTCCAAATGAAAGGAGTATCAAAGGATTGGTGACCATCTTCAATTTACCACAGAGGTCACAGAGAATTAATGCCAAGAGCACATAATTAAATTTATGTGATTAAGACATTCAGGGACTCTTGAAAGACTAGTTTCAGGAAAGCGTACATTAAATGTCACCTTTCAAGATATTTTTATAAGAATTGAGCTGTGGAAGTGGACTCCTATTTTGAGGGACAAAGTCGGGCCACACTTTGTGATCTTAAAGAATTATTAGTAATCTCAGAAGTAAATATTTGTTCAGCTAAGCGGGGGCTTGTGGATTAGAATATTCTTATATTGAAACTGTCAAGTTTGTTTCTTGTTTGTATAGTTTTAAGAGTACACTGTATATTGTCATAGTCCAAAGGTTAACACAGCTTCTACAGCAGAGAGACTACTGAACGTTCTCTGCTTTGATTCAGAAAATAAGTAAATTATGCTCCTTATTTTTTATATAAACTGGAAACACATGTATCCAAATATACTACCAATACACTGGATGCAATTAGTTTGATCCTGTACAGTTTTTGGTGGAACTGCTCAGATTGTAGGTAGAAAATTATTGCTCATATAAGTATTCTGTTGAAAATATGTGTTTGCTATTTAAAACTGCTAGTCACCTCACATCAGTCAGAATGACTATCAGTCAGAAAGTCAAAGAACAACAGCTGTTGGTGTGATTGCAGAGAAAAGGGAGCACTCATTTACTGTTGGTGGGATTGTAAACTAGTCCGATTGTTATGGGGAACAATGTGGAGACTTTTCAAAGAATTATAAATTGAATTACCATGTGACTGATCAATCCCACTACTAGGAATCTACCCAAAGGAAAATAAATCAATATATTAAAAGATATCTGTACTCCTATGTTTATTGCAACACTATTCGCAATGGCAATATTATGGAACCAACCTAAGTGCCCACCAACAATTAACTGTATAAAGAAAATGAGGTATGTATATACCATAAAATACTAAGCAGCCCTGAGAAAGAATGAAATCATGTCCTTTACAGAAACATAGATGGAGGTGGAGATTATCATCCCAAGTGAACTGACTCAGAAACAGAAAACCAAACACCACATGTTCTCACTTGTATGCAGAAGCTAAATGACCACAAAGATGAAAATAATAGACACTGGGGACACCAATAAGGGGGAAGGTGGGAAGGGGAGTTAGAGATCAGAAATTACCAGTTGCGTAAAAATGCTCACTATCCGAGGAATGAGCCACGAGAGACCCAATAACATATTCACTACACAGCATGTCCATTGGAAAAACACATTCGTACCACCTGAATCTAAAATGAAAATTCTAAAAAAAGCATTTTGAGGTGTATTAATCTTATTTGTATAATCACAATATTTAAGAATGTTTTCATAGTCATGCAGAAGCCTGGTTAGAGAAATTGTTTCTCTCTGTGTTTGATTACTTCTATGCATACACCAGCATTCAATAAAAATATACTTTGTTTTAGGTACAGCAAATATCTCATCCGTATACATTTTTGAAAAGTCTTTGATTTTCTTGTTGTAACAGTGAATTACTTACCCTCTGTCTTGAATCCAGCATTGGAAACAGGAAACTCCATAATACTGCTAGGGGCATTGAGATAGACAAGCATTTAACAGCTTTCATCTTTTCCTAACAGTAAGTTGATCCACAACAGGGAAATTTCTTGTCTCTGGAAAAAAAAATCTGATTGGCATGGAGATGTGCATGACATTTATTCTTTTTTATAATCAAATATGGCAGTTCTCCAAAGCAGTTGAAGGTAAATCTAATAGAGTCTTGACTTTTTACATTATTGTCTTTAATTAAACCAAAGTTGATGTTGGTGATTATTTTCACTCCTTGGGTAAGAAATGGTGGAAACAAAGATGCTGTGAGCTAGGTGTTGCTATTCCCATTTTTTGTAAATGGGGAGAGACTCAATTTTAAGGTAGATTTTTGCCCATAGTTGCTATTTCAGAAGTGCCATAGCTAACATTTGAATCTGATGTGTTCCAACTTCAGCTCCAGTTTCATTGCTATAGATTTTCCACATTGTGTAATAATTGTGTACCTGAAGTGATGACCTTTGCTTTCTTTCAGATACCCGGACACAAAATGTGTAAAGGAAAAGTGGCTTATTGGCAATGTTCAGCCTTGAGAGACTCTGAGGCAAAATGAACTTGAATCTTTGTTGCTTTCTATTTTCCTAATCCTGAGAATGGGAACTCAGTAATACAAATGTTGAAAAGTACTATCTGTCTTAAAACTCCTTTCTGTCAAGTGAGTTATTTGACATAACAGGCTTCCTTGGTTTCAGAATCAGTCAGGCGATGAAAAATAGAGTCTGCACACTTCATCTAAGAAGGTAGAAGAGCAAATATACAGAGCAAGAGGTAGAGTTGAAGCTCAAAGGGGAGAATAGGAATCTGTTTATGGCATTTTAATGTTCTCAGATGAACTAAATGGATGGTTCTGATTTTTCATGGTTATAAGTAGTCCTGGAAAATGCCGTAGAGTGAGCAGTCAATAAACTTTTGTTGGGTTGGCCTGAATAAAAACCATTATTAATAAGCCTATCTTGGGTGGTCTTATTGGCTACTGCTCAATTCATTATGTACCATAGACCATGGTCATATAAGATCCTTTCCCAATTAATACTTACATTATTATGTACATCATTAAATAAGTTAAAGGTTTAAAGTAGCACTTTCAAGCCAGCACCATAATATCATGGCACTTCTTTTAGCTATATGAAGAAACTCATGGAAGACTAATGATTTCACTGAAAACAACTAGAAAATGCAGAAAAAATAGAGATAAAACAAAAAAGTCAATTGTTAAGTCCACATCCTTGTAAGTTCTTGCATTATCAGTTGTTTGTATTTTACATATTCTAATACTTGTTTAGTGGTATCTCATTGTTTTAATTTGCAATTCCCTAATGACAAAATTTTGAACATTTTTTATATGAGTATTTGTCATTTGAATATCTTAGGTAAGATGTCTGTAAAGGTCTTTTGTCCATTTTTTAAAAATTGGGGTGTTTGTTTTTTATTGTTGAGTTTTAAGTGTTCTTTGTATAGTTTGAATACAAGCATTTTAACAGATAGGTGTTTTGTAAGTATTTTCTCCAGTCTGTGACTTTTCTTTAAATTTTTTAAACAGTGTCTTTTGTAGAACAAAAATTTTCCATTTTAATATGTACAAATAAATTATCATTTTATAGATTATTCTTTAATTGTTGAATCGAAAGACTCACTATCAAACCTGATGACAGCTAGGCTTTCTCCTGCTATCTTTAGGGTGTTTTATAGTTGTGTGTTTTACATTTAAATCTATCATCAATTTTGAATTAATATTTGTGAAAGGTATGAGATCTGTGTCTTGATTTGTTCTTTCTTTTTCTTTCTTTCTTTTTTTTGTTGCATATGGCTCTCTAGTTGAAGTTGCCCTTTCTTCATTGACTTGCATTTTACCCTTGGTCAAAGATCAATTGACTATATTTATGTGGATTTATTTCTGCAATCTCTATTCTGTTCCATTGATCTATTTATGTTTTCTTTCACTGGGGCAACTCTGTTTTGATTACCGTAGCCTTATAGTACATCTTAGAGTTGGGTAATATCAGTTTTCTAACTTTGTTCTTCTTCAGCAATGTGTTGACTATTCTTGGTCTTTTTGCTCTTAACATAAACTTTACAGTTGGTTTGTTTATATTCACAAAATAACCTGATGAAATTGTGGTTAAGGCCTCATTGAATCTATATATCACATTAAGAAGAACGGATATCTTGACAGTATTGAGCCTTTCTATTCATGATCATGGACAAGCTCCTCATTTATTTAGATATTCTTTGATTTTGCTCATCAGAATTTTGTAGTTATCATTATATATCCCCTATACCCATTATGCTATATTTACACCTGTTTCATTTTTTGGGTGCTAATATAAATGGTATTATGTTTTAAATTTTAAATTTCAGTGTCAATGAATATATACAGAAACATAACTGACTCATGTGTTAACTCTATTCTATAATGTTTTAATAATTTCTTATTGGTTCCAGGTTTATTTTTTAAATATAAAGAATTTTCTACATAGAAAACTTATGTTGCCTATAAGCAAAGACAGTTTTATTTATTTCTTGCCAATTTGTATGTTTTTTATTTTCTTTTTATCTTATTGCATTAACTAGTACTACCGGTACAATCTTAAATAAGAGTGGTGAGAGAAGATCCTTTGCATATGGCTATCTTAAGGTGAAAACATCTAGTTTCTCTTCATTAAATATGATATTATCTGTAGGTTTTTGT
This sequence comes from Carlito syrichta, assembly GCF_000164805.1. Classification (NCBI taxonomy): domain Eukaryota; kingdom Metazoa; phylum Chordata; class Mammalia; order Primates; family Tarsiidae; genus Carlito; species Carlito syrichta. The sequence continues at coordinate 22,922 of NW_007091444.1, forward strand.
AGATTTTTTTTAGCAAGTTGAAGAAGTTCCACTCAATTCCTAATTGGTTGAGTGTTTTTATTATGTAAAGTTGTTGGATTTTTGTCAAATGCTTTTCATGCATTGATATCATCATATGATTTCTGTTTCTTAATCTGTTGGTGTCATGCATTACATTAACTGATTTTCAGTTGTTGAACTAGACTTACACACCAGAAATACATTCCTCTTGGTCATGGTATAAACTTATTTTTATACATGGCTTGTCTTGATTTGCTAATATTTTGGTCAGGATTTTATATCTACAAAGAATGATCCAAAACCCCCAGAATTTATTTATAAAAAATTGTGTGTTTATTCTTATATGTTTAACCAACAGTCATCTTCAAAGTACTCTCTATTTGATGTACTATGCCTATCAAGACATTTTTTTCCATTGCTCAAAGAAGTTTTTGGACTTGTCAATTTTGATGTCTTTTAGTGTTTCTGTCTTTTTTTGTTTCATCACTTCTATATCAACAAAGTGTTCTCTTTGAGGACTTTTTTTCACCCAAGGAAACAAACAAAACAAAAAGTCACTGGGGCAAGATAGAGTGAACAGGGAGGGTGGGGCACCAGGGTCAAGTCGTTTTTAGTCAAAAACTGCTGAACACTCAGCACTGCATAAGCAGGCATGTTGTCATGGTAGAAGAACCAATAACCTGTTAATCAGAACTCAGGGTATTTCTTTCACAACAAGGCTAGCTGGTTCACTGATGCTGGTTCCCAACGGGGGAAGCCTGTACTACAAGGGACTTGCCCTCCAAAAGATGATTCCAGTTTATTGGGTATCTGCCTCGTATGTTCGTTAGTAATGTTGGTCTGTAGTTTTTCTTTCTGCAGATGTCAGTATCCAGTTCTAGTACTAAGGCAATGCTGTTTTCACAAAATACATTAAAAAATACTCTGCAGAGAACTGGAAAAATTTATTTTTTAAATGTTTGGTAGAATTCACCAGTTAAATCAACTGGACTGGTACTTCCTATTTTGGATTGTTATTGATTCAATTTATTTAATAGTTATAGGCCTATTTAAATTATTTTTCTTTTGTAAGTTTTGTTTCATTTTATCTAAGTTATCCCTTTTTTAGGCACAGGCTTATTCATAAAATTATTTTATTATCCTTATTGATGTTCATGGGATTGGTAGTAGCAACCACTTTTTCATTTTTGATATTAGTAATTTGTGTATTTTCTCTTTTTCTTGGTTGCTTTTAATTGGGGATTAAAAATTTTATTAATTCTTTGAAAATCACCTTGATTAGTTGCTAATTTTCTATTTAATTGTTTTTTATTTCAATTATTTCAGTTTATTATTTACATCCTTCAACATTCAGTTTTGTTTGGTCATCTTTTTTCAGATTTATTTGTTTGAAAATTTATTTTTTGTTAATACATAATAATTGCATTTATTTATGGAACGCATGTGATATTTTAATACATGCATACAATGTGTAATGATCAAATCAGGGTGTTTGGATACCAATCACCTCGAACCTTTATCATGTCTTTGGTTTAGGAATTTTCTACCTATTTTGAACTACACATTAAATTATTGCTAAGTTTAGTTACTCTAGTAATGAGCACTAGAACTTACATTATTTTACATTCATCTTTCAGTTACACACAAAGAGATAAAATATCCGTCTATAATTGTGGATATTTTCATTTTTTCCTATAATGTTGACAGTTGTTGCTTTATTAATTTTTATTACCTGTTATTATATATTATCACATATTTATAGACTATATTGACAAAAACTAGCATCTAGAATATATACAGAGCACTCATAATACAATAATTAGAACAAAACAATTCAATTGGAAATAAGCAAAAGTAATGAAGAGACAGTTCATGGACTAGAATATACAGGTGCAAATAGAAACATGAAAATATATTTAATATCATTAGTCATCAGGAAAACTCAAGTTAAAACCACAATGGGATGTCATGACATATTCATCAAAATGGCTGAAATAAAAAAATGGCAACGCCAGATGATGGTGAGAATACAGAGTAACAGTCACTTACACTTTCCTGGTGAGAATATAAAATGCTACAGTCATTCTGAAATATAGTTTGGCAGTTTGTTATAAAGCTGAACATGCAATCTCCATATGATCTAGTTATTGAACTCTTTGTCACTTATACCACAGAAATGAAAACTGTTATTCACATAAAAACCTGTCTCACGATGTTCAGAGTAGCTTTATTTGTAGTAGCCAAAAACTGAAGTCAGCTCTGATGTTCTTCAACAGGTGAACAGCTAAACAAACTGTTGTACATAATACCACCATTCTGCAATAAAGGGAACCAATTATTAATATATGCAATGACTTGGATTAATCACCAGGGATTTATGTTGAGTGAAAACAGTCGGTCCCTAATAGTTATAAATTTTGTGATCCTGTTTATAATATGTTTTGTAATTTCAAACTTTTGTAAATGGAGAATGGGTTGCCAAGGATTAGGGATGGGGAAGTGGGAGTTGGAAGAAGTTAGGTGTATGAGGTTATAAAGAGACAAAACAAGGAATTCTTGTGATGTTGGACCTGTTACAGTGTCTTGACAGGGATGGTGATAGATAAACTACACAGAACTTTATTCATATTCACAAGTGAGTACAAGAAACTGGTACATTATATAAATGTCAATATCCTGGTTATGACATTATAATTTTGTAAAATATTACTGTTGAAGATGATTGGACAGAGTAAATAAAGGATTGCTTGTATTATTGCATAAAACTTCATGTGAATTTACAAATATCTCAACATTTCAGTTATAAAAAGAATTATCCAATATGTTACTTAAATCTTAAACTATTTTAAATCTGATCAAAATTATTAATACCATCATTATTTTTATTACCTTTTGAAACTAAAGAAAAGAGCGATAAGGTTTACAAACCATATTTTCTTCATCCAGTCCACTTTAGATGGGCAGCATGGCTGGTTCCATGTTTTTGCTATTGTGAATAATGCTGCAATAAACATGCATGTGCAGGTTTTTTTTATAGAGTGAAAAATATTGTGAAACATATACAAGATGGAATATTATGCAGCCATAAAGAAAAACAAAATTATGGATTTCGCAGCAATGCAAGTCTATAATATACAGTCATTTATCACAGAAACAAAGATTTGAGTACTACATGTACTCACTCATAAGCAGACCCTGAACATTTATCATAATACTATAAGAAAGTGATTGGCAGTAGTGGGATACTGCCTGGAGAAGGGAGGGGCACGTGACATCAGTAAGGATACTCAAACTTTACCTGTACAATGTCCACTTATGTACCTAACCACGAACTATACCCCACATCTTTAAAATAAAAATAACATAAATAAAAAGATTTACAAACCACCTAAAATTAAAAAAGAAAAGAAAATAGTAAGAATACTTCACTCATTTTACTAAGATAAAAATATTGTTTCATTCCATGTTTGTCTATGATTGACTCTTTAATTAATCAAATATTCATTTAAAAGTGTTCTTTAGTCTACCAGTAGCAGATGTCTACTTCCCAAATCAATGCAGAATATAAAAGTAACTAGGTCTTTCCAGAAGAAGAAAGCCAAAACCAGACAAGTACCCATAAGAACACAAGTATTAGACTGGAAACTGGAAGGGATTATAAAGTGCAAATTCATAAAACATGGTGATCAGAGTTAGGTCAAATCTGTGAGTTATATTATGTGTAATATAGGACTTTAGAGTGTGACCATATTTGGAATAAGACCATTTCAGATGTAATTAGTTAGATGAAAATAAGACCAAACTGTAGCCTGATGGATCCTTAATCCAATATAACTGATGTCCTAAAAATAGAAAATGAAGACAGAGAACATACACTGAGGGAGAACACAGGTGAGAATAAAGACTGAGATCTGGTGCTTCTTCTGCAGCCCAGGAGACACCCATGATTGCTGACAACCACTAGAAACTGGACAAGAGGCATGGAACAGGTTCTCATCACATCTCTCGGAAGGAAACGTCCCTATTGCCAGCCTGACCTCAGAATTCTGGCCTCCAGAACTAACTCTGAGACAGTAAGCTTCTTTTGTTTAAGCTACCCAGCTTGTGGTACCTTGTTATGGCAACCTACAAAACTAATACATATGCAAATATATATTAGAAAATTCTGTACTAAAAATAAAATCCAATGTCTAACACCTTAAAACTTACAATTAGCACATCAAAATATAATCACACAGAGATATTTTTACAAGCTGTCTGTAAATATAGGTGACAAAGTAGAAAACAATCAACAAACAAGCAAGCAAAACAAACAAGAAACAAAGACCAAGCACCCAGGCATTGCAATATTGATACCCAAAGCAAAAAGTATTAAGTATGACTAAGAATACCCATTTGTAATTTTTTTTTACCAAAAAGTGAAATTTATAAGAACATAGTAGTCATGAACATTAATATTGCATCAAAATATGGATGTCAGGGAGAAATGAGTACGCACACAATTCTTATGGAAACCTTTAAAGAATACCTTTAATAACCATTTCTAATAAATCACATAGGTAAAAAGCAGATGAGAAAATGACTTGAATTATATAGTTAAACATGTTGAATTAACAGAAATATATAGAAATTTTCAGAAAGATCACATCTTCTTTTCTAACATCTGTGAAATATTTACAGCAACTAACTATATATTACATGTCCAAGAAACCTTAATAAACTTTACATTTCTGAGACTGTTCAGGCTGGTGGCTTCCTTTTTTTTTTTTTTTTTTTTTGAGTTGGAGTCTCACTCTGTCGCCCAGACTGGAGGGCACCACTCCCGGCCACCGCAACCTCGACCTGCTGGGAGCGGGCGATCCTTCCGCCTCAGCCTTCCAAGAAGCTGAAATTACAGGCATGTGCTACCATGTCCGGCTGATTTTTTGATTTATTGTAGAGATGAGGTCTCGCTGCCCAGGCGGGTCTCGAACCCACGGGCTCAGGCAATCCACTCCCTTCAGCCTCCCAAAGGCGCGGGATTACAGGCTGAGCCACCAGCCCGGCTTGGTGGCTTCCTTAGTTATCTCTTTATTGGAATCATCTAGAAAATTTAAGAACACAGGTACAGTTTCTGCCTTTTCAGTCATAAACCCAACCTATATTTAGTTGGTATGTGCTTTATGTCAGACACTGTACTAAGTACTGAGGACAGTGTGGTAAAGAAAGCAAAACTATTTCTGCTTTCACATGCTTTCACAGAGAGCCAAGTGCCATTCAGGTAACATACTACAGAGCAATTAGAGATTCGGGAACCATCTCACGGGTTGGTCTGAGAAGACCTTTTGAGGAAGTTGCATGCTTAGCAGAGGGTGAGTTCAGAGCTGAATTGTGCAGCTGGGGAAATGGAAAGGACCACAGAGGCAGAAAGAGGGAACTTAGGAAAGCTCAGGAGTGAGGCTGAGGCAGCCACTGTGGGTGTCAGATGGAGAAGAAGCAAGAAGGGGCCTGAGAAACAGCCAGGGAGGAGGAGAAAACCCACAGTATATCCTCATGGCTTTATGGGAACCTAGAAAAGAAAGAACAATAAGAAGGAAGCAAAGTCAAGAAAGATGAAAGTAAAATAATGGAGCATCAAGATCCCTAATTAGCGTGGAAAGAGCACCTTTGTGAGGGAGATAATGGGGACAGAATTTCAGTGAGAACATATTGAAGAATAAAGGGAAGTTCTAGGGATGAGTACTGAGGAGGATGTATTTTTCTAAATCTCCCCAGAATTTTGATACAAAATTTAGAAGTAAATGGTGATTGTTAAAGTAATCGAAAGCACTTGGAAGTAAATAATATTCTGAATATACTTTGGACCAAGTAGGCAGTTGAAAAGAGGGTCCTAGATGATTTGAAATATGATCAATGATAGAGGTGATACATTTTCAAAAGCCTCTTACACAATATTCAGAGTAAAGTACCTGTTTTGTCTTCTTTTTATTATCTTATTTTCAAGAAAGAAGAGGATCAATATAAACAAATCAAGATTTTGTTTCAAGCTTTTAGAATAAAAACAAAAAACAAAACCCAAGACAAATACAAGAGAAAAAGAGACAGAGAAGGAAAAACCCAATATGTTGAAATGTAGTAAGACACTAGAAATGATAAATTCAAGAACTGGTCTCAGGAATAACCTGGAAGTATACAAGAACACAAGTTTCACAGATGGAGTTGATAACAAAAATTATTGAAAAAATGACTAAAAAGAAATGAATTAGATATGTGGGAGATTTTTAAATGCTATAGGAGGGCACTATGAATTCTAAAAAACATTGAAAAGTCTTTTTACAAAGGAATTTTTTTAAAAATCAAGATTTACAAAATTGACTACAGAAGAAAAAAGGAAAAAACAGATGCATTAATAATATTCAAAGAAGAAACAGAAAATGTTCACAAGTGATAAAAATTGCAAGGTTGGATGATTTCAAGATTTTAAGAAATTAATAAATCTCAGAACATTCTAATTGTTTTAGAATATAGAGTAAGATATAGATGATCCATATCTGGGTTTTAAAAATGTTAAATAACTTGAAGTAAAGAAATACTTCCTTGATGTCATCAGGAAGTCTAAACTCACAATTGGCATGCAATAATAATGCCTAATGGATTTGTTTTACTAAGCAAAGCACCTTTGCCCAGAGTTTTGCAGGCATCAGCTCCTTTAATTGTCACAGAAAGTATATATGGTAATATAGATAACTTGACTTTATAGACTAGGAAACTGAGACTTGGGAAGCACGTATTTTGAGTCCATTCGTGATGTTTGTTGACAGAACAAGACCCAGCCCTCGGTCTTTCCCTACTACCCCACACTGGGTCAAAGCCATCATGAAATCTGTATGAGGCACCCTTTGGTGCTGGTAGGAAGTTCCAACCATGCAAACCACTCCACACTTAGGAGCCTTTACCGGGGCCCCAATCTCAAGTGCAATCAAAGCTGCAGCTATCCATTGTTCCCTTTGTGCAAGCCGATCTGGACTAGCATGGGAACCTGCTTGGTGAATGTGTGGTATCCACAGTCTTCACATTAGTTGTGGGTTGAACTGTGTCACTGAGCAAGACTTGCTGAAGTCCTAACTCCTGGTACCTGTGACTGCGACCTTACGTGGAAATAGAGTTTATGCAGATGTGATCAGTTTCAGAAGACATTATGAGGGTGAGCCCTAATCCAACATAAATTGTGTCATCATCATAAGAAGAAAAGACAAATACAGAGGGAAGACAGCTCTGTGATGATGAAGGCAGAGATTTGAGTGACAGGGCCAAAGCTGAGAATACTCAGGGCTACTTTAAAGCTGGAAGAGGCAAGAAAGGTTCTCCTACAGGGGCTTTGGAGGAGCATTGTCCTGATAACACCTTGATTTTGTTCTTCTATACTCCAGAATGCTGAGGAAATAAATTCTTGTTGTTAAATCCATTCAGTTTGTGGTACTGTAATTTGCTATAACAGCCCTAGAAAACAGATACAGCATCCAAACCAAATTTGGGTATGAGGTTGATCCCACTGTCTGAGGGAAACCACAAACCACAAAACAGAAATGCTAAGGAAATTATCCAATATAATGTGGATAATAAATGGAAGAATTTGAGTTACCAAAGCATGATCTGTTATGGAGGAAAAAGCATATAGTACTGGAAAGATTAAGTCCAAGTTTCAAATCCTATTTATCTGACCGAGGATTCCACTTATCTAACTAACCATTATGCTCTCTGTCATAATGTTTTACAGTGGACTTTCTAGAGAAATTGCTGTTATATTAAGGGGAAAAACAAGGTTATCACCATTATTAATATATGCTAGAAGTTTTGGTCAAGGAAGTAACGATCAAAACAAATATAAGATACATACATAAGATACATACATACTTGAAAGATATGCGTAGATGACCATGTTGTATACCTAGTATATTCAAGAGCAGAGTGTAAAGGTGTATCAAGATAGTATGTTAACAAGGTAAATATATCAAAATCAGCAACTTTGTTATATTCAAGCATTGACCAATTAGAAAATATAATGGATCTTATTCAGAAAGCAAGAGAAAGAAGCCTACCAGAATTTTCTGAGAGATATAAAAGAAGGCTCCAATAATCTCAGAGGCACAGAAAGCCCTGGAAAGGAGTTTTGTTAGTTTATTGTGGCTGCCATAATAAAACACCACAGACTCGGTGGCTTAAATCACATAAAATTATTTTCTCACAATTTTGGAGGTTGTAAGTCCAACATCAAGGTGCCAGAAGGATTGGTTTCTCCTGAGGCCACTCTCCTTGGCTTATAGATGTTGTTTTCTTGCTGAGTCCTGGCATGGCTTCTATCATGTGCATGCATGTGTCTGGTGTCTCTTTATAAGGACTCTAGTCATACTGGATTAGTACTCCATCATTCTGATTTCCTTTAATCTTAGTTACCTTTCCAAATTTAGTCATAATGGGGTTAGGGCTTCAACATATGAATTTTGGATACACACAGTTCAGTCCATAACATAAATATAGAATATTTTTATATGTATCAATTATCTTTTGCAGAAAAAGACATCACTGAAAAATCTCAAGAAGCTTTAAACGACAACCATTTATTTTCTTACATTTCTGTGGGCTCTGTAAGTGGCTAGTCTTATCTCAACAGGTGCATTACATGTCTGCAGCCAAATTGCAGGCCAGCTAGTTGGTTCAGGAGAGTCTCAGCTGGAGCAATTCCCTGGGGCGTCTCAATTTCCAGCAGGCTAGCTTGGGCTTGATCACATGGAGGCTGAAGGAGGTTCCCAGAAGTCTTCTTCCGGAAGTCTTGACTTAAAACTGGCACATTGCTGATTCTGCCAAATGTTATCGGGCAAAGAAAGTCACAGGTCAGCTGAGATTCAAGGTGTGAGGAAATAATCCCCACCCCTAGAAAGGGGAATGGCGAAGTCACATTGCAAAGGAGGTGTATGGACAATAGAGAAGGGAACCCTTCATCATGGTTGGGAACAAGCTACCTGCAGTCAATTTATGTGTTCAAAGTAATTTTTTCAATATTCAAACAGTAATTTTATTAGAACATGACAGAATTATTCTAGAATTCTTCTTAAGCAATTTAAATTAAAATATTATTAAAATTTAAAAAAGAGGCTAGGCTCAGTGGTACTTTGGGAGACTGAGGCAAGTGGATTGCCTGACCCCACAGGTTCAAGACTAGCCTGGGCAACTTGATGAAACCTCTTCTCTACAATAAATAAAAAAATTAGCTGGATGTGGCAGTGTCGCCTGTAGTTCTGGCTACTTGGAAGGATGAGGCAGAAGGATCGCCAGAGCCCAGCAGGTCGATGCTGGGGTAGCCGTGAGTGTGCCACTGCACTCCAGCCTGGATGACAGAGTGAGACTCCAACTCAAAAAAAAAAAAATTAAAAAAGTAATGAAGAAATCATATTAATGAAGTAATAGAATTTATGAAACAATTGTAAAAATGATGTAGTAGGAGAACAAACAAACAGCTGTTAGAGAAAGCAGACAGTTCAGAAAGAGAGTATAGTTTATATAAACATTTAAGACTTTTAAAGAAAGCAATCCATATCATTGGTGAAAGGGATAGGATACACAACACCACTGAGAAATTTGCTTTGGTATTTAAAAAACAATTCAGATCTTCTCAAAATACTGTTCAACAAACTAGATTCCAGATACATTTACAAAGTAAAATAAATAAATATAGGTGCATCCCCCCAAGAAAACCCAGAATTTATTTATAAAAAATTATGTATTTATTCTTATATGTTTATACTTCAGTCACCTTCAAAGTACTTTCCATTTGATGCAATGCATCTATCGAGATGCTTTTTTCCCACTACTCAGAGCAGTTTTTAAACTAGTCAACTTTGATGCCTTTTAGTGCTTCTGCTGTTGTTTTGTTTCACCATTTGCACATCAGCAAAACATTTCCCTTTGAGGATTTTTTTCATTCAGGGAAAAAAAACAGTCTCTCAGGGTAAGGTGGGCACGGGGTCATGCTGAACACTCAGTGCTGTGTAGGAATGTGTGCTTATAAATCACCCATCATGAAATGGGCAAATGCCTTGAAAGAATCCCCCCTCCCCAGTTAATTGAAGCTGGGCACAGCCTCTCACAACAATGCTAGCTGGTACACAGATGTCCATGGGTTCCCAGAACACTTACCTAGCGGGGTAAGTCTGTACTACAAGTGGCCTGCTCTCCCAAATATAATGTTGGTTTTTATGGAGTCCCCTTTATTAAACAAATAAATAAATATGCAAATCACAAAGGGAAAATATAAACTAACATCTCTCTAATTTCTTGTTGTAGAAATTGTTGTAAGCTAAAAAGCAATAGAATAAAAAAGTGATATGTTTAACTTCTCCAAATGTAAAATGTAACATGTAAAAATAGATGCATGGACTAAAAAAATACATGGACTAAAAACAATCAAAATGGAATGAAACAACTTGAGATATTTAATAACATCAAAGGAGAAATATTTTTCGTATACAAAGAAATTATGCAATCAGTTAGAAATACAGTTAGAAGATCACAGGTGAATGGATGAAGTATGTGGGGCATCTCCACAGGCTACTAACAAACAGATGGAAAAAGTGCAATTAAATCGATAATCTTCCATAAATTCTCATAAGTGTTTCTAAGAAAATAGTCCATTGCTGGTTAATACCTGGTAAACCACTGCCAATCATTGCTAGGCAGGAAAAAAGGGTGTTTCAATTCCACTGGAAAACAATTTGGCAACATACATCAATGTCCTTTGACCCACCATCCTTTGAATTAATTTTGATTAGGTTAAAATTTGACCAAATTTTTCTTTAGGAATAAATTCTAAGAAAAAACCTAAAAATATGGGGGAAAATTTTATGTATATTAATTCTCATAATATATGGTTTTTCCACGGCAAAAAAACTACTGGAAACTACTTAAGTGGCCCAAAGTGATAGGCTATTATGTCACTACCCATGATAATATAAGGCATCTTATATAATATGAGAAAATTCCAGTCACCAAAGCCTAACTGTTCCGTAGGGGCACTGGGGTGCTCTTCCTATTCTTTTTATTTCTTCCTGTCTGTTTTCCATATTTTCTAACATGATCACTGATGGCTTCTAGAACAAGAAAGTACAAGCTTAGTTCTTAGGAAACAGGAGGCAAGTACCTGTGTGGGGGGATGTAGGGGGTATTGTGTTCTCAAGGTCAGGCAGGTCTGTAGACGGGAGGACCATCCTGTCCTAAGGACTCCCTCACATCCCAATGTCAGGGATAGAGTCTGTGAGCCTGATGTCACCAGTGCTGATGATCGGGGAGTTTATTGGGACTAAATGCTTGGGATTATTTCATCAAATTACACCAATCAAGGCATCATTCTGAGACCTGTACTGAAACACCACATTGGGTCCTCATCACCACGAGTGCTTTGGGTTTTCCTGTGATGTGTATGGAGCTGTATAGGGGCCTGTTGAGGCTGATAGAGCAGTCATTCTTTCCAATAAACCTTTGATCTGTTGAAAAGGTGACTACAAAGCCCAGAGCCAAGGTGCCAGCGCAGGGAGAGTTTCACAACCTGCGTGTATGAGAAAGGATGAGTCCCAGGGGCCGCTTTGCTGAGCGTGTAATAGCTAATTGGGCCTGTTAGGGTCAGCAATTAGCTTGGAGCTATTCAGAACTTCTGACAGGGCCACCTTTATCTGTAAACCAGTTCTTCATTGAACAATAATGCCACAGCCAGGCGGGGAGACATCCCATGCTGCACAAAACAGGATGAACCTGTCAGGGCAGACAGAGCTTTCGCTGGCTGTGGAATTATGATGTCACCCAGAAGTTGAGGCTGGTGATTGCCTGGGCTCCATTAGGGTGACACTTGGCAATTATTTAATAAGAGAAACATCGTTTAATTTGGTCTCAATTACCAAGTTTTTTTTTTTAAACTAAAAATTACATATTGGAAAACTAAGGGTTATATTTTCTTGTCAAACAGTGCAGAGAATATAAAATACCACACACTTCAAAAATGATCTACCAGTGTTGCTTTAAAGGTTAATAAGAGGGAAGTTTGGAAAATAAAACTTAGAAAAGTCATTTCTGAGCATCTAAACACTTTACTCCTACTTTCGATAACCAAGAAAATGTATGCATCTTTGTGTTTTTTCCCAATCTCTTTTTAGCCTTTATGGTTTGCACATATAGTTTGAGAAAGAAAGCTGTGGTCCTTTTCAACATAATCCTTTTTTTTTCACCACTCCCCTCTCTACCCAACACAATATCACCTTCTACAAAATTACTCTCCTTATGCTTTATGGAGTCACCTGTTCTTGGAAGCATGGCTGCTCCTCAGTATCCTTCACACCTGCTCTGGGAGTGCGCGGGGCGGGGGCACCTGACTCCCTGATCGTCTCTGCCCAGTGACTCTTATGTCAGCCTCTCCCCATCCTTCTCCGAGAGGCACTAAATAACATTGCAAAGGGAGAGGCACCTCGACAGGTCTGTGGATGACAGCTCTGTAATTTCAGCATTATTTTAATACAATGTAAGTGCCTTATATATTTATGCGGCTTCATTTTACATCTGCTTTTTAGGATAATTGATTTGCACTCATCTCTGTTAGATTTCAGTAATTTGCCTACCTTCCTTTCCTTCTTTTTTTTTGTTGTCCTCTTCCCTCTCCATCCTCGATAGAGAAAATGAACAGCACTCCCACAATGCAGATGCTTTCTGTTGTTTTCTACAGCCTGTTGCTTGTGAGGAAGCCCTGCTGTGCAAGAGAGGGTCAGAGGGCCAGGCAGAAGCCTGGCCCCACTAACTGCGCCCTGCAGCGGGGTGAGTGTACGCCACCGGGTAACCTTGAGTTAACTTTGCCAGTGCTCTGATGGGGAGGTGAGCCAAGGATGAGCCCTTGGTGGGGTTTAGTGATCTCCTTCAAGAGCATAAAAGCCATGATTGATGAGTTCTGTGCATATGTTCATTCGCTCTTGTGACAGCTCCTTTCCCAGGTGTATCATTTCCCAGAGGGAAGGGCCGAGGAGGAGAGGGGCAGATTTCATGGGTGAATTTACTTGCAATACAGAAATTCTTCTGCACGTCGTGGTCACCAATTTTTCACCGAGAAACTGGCATTTCCTCTGCTGCTAAAAGTTTACAGTCTCTTTTCTTTCTTTCTTTTTTTTCCTTTTTGGTGAGCACGTTTCTGCACTGTTGAGCTGACAGCTGAAATCTGTCCCCCTCCCGCGTGTGATGTCAGCTGTGGGCCAGCCTGGCAGTCAACGAGAGGAGAGAGGGAACAGCTAGAGGGAAAATGAAGCATTTTATGATTGTGACCAGCCCAGCTGAAACTGTGTGTCATGTGTCAAAAACCCCACGGCCTGGCAGATCTCCGTGGATATAGTTCTGCCTCTCCTGACATATCTAACGGCTCGGGGGATGCCAGCCCGTACCTGTAGCTCTCCCGGCTGACGTGTGACCAGGCAGCCTCCAGAGAGCACAGGGAACCGGCCTCCACTGAGCGCTGAGACTCCCGCCCCACCAGGAAATGGGCTGCGTGGTAGACAGCCGGGCCCTCCAAGAGTTATTTCTAAAGCCTGGATGCGACTGCGATATGCAGTCAGGTACAAACTGACAGATGAGCAACTTTCTCCCACCTCACGGCTGTTCTCTTGTTTACTGTACTTTTCAGACTCCACGGAAGGTTCTCTGAAGGCACCTGTGTGGTGTCTCATAAGAGTCTGGGCTGCCAACTGTCGCCAGTGTCATTTCTCACGGGTGTGGAAGGTGAAAGGAAGGAGCAGGAAGGAGAAGAAGGGTACAAACAGAAGCAATCATGTGAAAACAACACCCGCAGCAGAGTAGTGACCACGACCCGCAAATTGTTTGTTTTATTCTCACAATTATAAAATAAAGCACATGGCAGTTCTCATGCATACAGGAGAGCTAATTACTGTTTCTCTATTTCTATTCATCTCCTTTTTTTTTTTTTTTTTTTAAAAAAAAGAGAATTCAATAAATAATGAGATGCTTAAAAGAGCCAAGATATCTTTGGCTTATATTTATGGGATGGAATCTTTTAAAAAGCATTTCTGTTGGTCAAATAGATAAAAACAAGTGGAGAGGAAGTTTCACACTTGATAGATATGCTGTTTGAATATCCAGCGCACATCAGGGAAAAGAACAGAGAACCCAGGGCTCTTGGGCCAGAGCAGCAGGAGATCCAGGACCCAGCGGATTGAAAAGGTGGCATGAGAATATGCAGCCTCTGTCCTCATGGGATGCCAAACTGCCCAGACCGGGTGCAGAGCACAGGGTCAAACTGTCTACTTGGCATTGCAAGGTTAAGCCAACACCTTCCAGCGGTTCCTCGTGGAACTTTTCTCTACTGCCTGGACATGGTGACCCATGCTTGATAGGGTCGTTCTCTTGGGTCCTGATTCCAATGTGTCCCCCAGGCTGGTACCCAGGAGAATCAGTCTATAGGCAACACAATTACCCAATAGGAGAAAATACATCCCATGGACACACTCTTCCCTCTGAACATGACAGCAAGATCCAGAGCACGTTTGGAATATTTCCTCTTTGAAGTATATCACTTTTAGACTTTTTAAAATCAATTACAACAATCTTTACCTTGATCAAACAGCAAAGTTCTGTGGTCCCTTGCTATATTTGGTACAAAACTTTTTATTATATGCATATATATCTATGATATGTGTATGTTATGCATATGCATATGTGCACATACGCATTTGTTTACTTTTAAATTGTATTCATTATGTTTTGATAATTTTTGACATTCTAGCTTTGTTTTTAAAATGCCAGTTTTTAAAATGATGCTATTTGGTAATCGCTATTTTTTTCAATTGTTTTATTTTTTGTTTCCCGGGACCTTTGGTTTTTTATACGAGGAGATAATTAGGTTTTTCAGAAGTTTTTCAAAATTTGTCTGTTTGTCATTTACATTCCATTTGTGTTCATGGTGAAGTTTTGTCTTAGCAGGAGAGGGGATAACTAAAAACCTTGCAACCAAATGTTTATTCTCCTTTATTATTTCTTCCTTTTTAATCATAGGCTAAAAAGCTCTTCTCTACTCTGAAATCTAGTTGTTTTAAGTTGTTATGTCTTCCTTTTCTTGGTTCACAACGAACTGTTTAGTCCTTCTTTTTATTATGATGTATGTTTTGGGAGAAGTACCAACTACTTTTATTCCTCTATATAATTAGCTAGCTATCTCTTGACTGATAAGGAATGCATGCCTTAGCTAACGCTTAAGTGTATGGTATGGAGAATTTGACCTGCTTGTGGCTCCCCATTCTGTTCCATTAGTATGCCTGACTAGCCTTAGGTATACTAATTGATGCTTGGCAAAGTTAGTTGCACACCTCCCTTGTGCTTTTGTTTTTTGAACTATTCTTTATGTACTTATTATTCCCTAGGTAACGTGGAATTTTGATTTCAATAACTTTAATTTGTGGAGAAACTTACTTATCTCATAATGAAATATGAGCTATATATTTTCATTTATTCAAGATTTTATGTATTTCATGGGTTTTCTTAATTATTAAAGTATTCTAAATTTCATGTCTTATTTTTTGGTAGCATATTGTTTTGGTTGGAATTGTGGCAGGGGTCTTTTTAAAAGTATATTTTCTACTAGGATTTTAGTGGCATGAGGGAAGAATGTATTTCTTATACATTTATAGTTTTCCAGTTTATTGAACCCATTCATTCGCCGTCAACATTTTTTTCCTCTTTATTTTCAGTTGATACTTTGGTTTTTATTTACTGAGTAAATATTTATTAACTATTTCAATACATGGATATTTATGCTAATTTTCATAATAACAATTTATGTGATTAAATCTGCTAGTTATATCTCATTTATATTGTGCTAAACCATCAATACAATTTCCATAACACTGTTAGATGAGAAGACTTTCTAGTCCAGCATCTGATTTTAAATGAACTGGCTCCAGCTCTGCCTCATTAAAATATGTAGGCTATTTCCTTGATGTAATTATATTTCTAATATTAAGAAAATATGCTTTCAGTCATGATTTAAAAAGATCTCTGGAAGAAATGATGCCTTTAATCCTGATATCCTATAATCTTTTGATCTGCTTACGTCTTTGCTTATCTGCTCTCTGTTTACCTCCTTGAGCTAGAATATAAGCCCCTTGAGAACAGGGGATCAATTTACTTCACTCTTGAATCCTCTGTGCCTTTGAATGACTAAGGAATTTGAAATTTTTTTTGCTTCAATATGCTGTGAAACATCTCAGAAAGCAGGAGAGCTTCCTGTTCTTGCAAGTGGAAAAAAAAAAGAATCTGAAGTTAGAGACAGTTTTAAAATTATTTATTTAGTAGATCATTTCAGTATTATAATTTGAAGATGTTATTTTTATTAATCAATTTTCATAATTTTCTTCTGGAGAATAATTAATGTTATAAAAACATCATTGTTAACATAAAATTTAAAGAATTCTTCTTAATAATTCAAAATATTTTCATCTGTAGTAAGAACTCCTGATTTTCTATAGTTGAAGCATTTAATCTCATAGTATCTTGTCAATATCTCATAGTATTTAATCTCATAGCATTTAACAGCATTAAATAGCATTTAATCTCAGGGTATCTGTCAAAAATTTGTCTATGCATTTGATTATTTTGATAAATTAACTTTTTTTAACTTTTAAATTTTTTATTTTAAAGATATGGGGTACAGTTCGGGGTTATATGTGCAAATGTTCATTATGCAAGTACCCTTGTTGATGAGGTGTGCGCCCCCCCCTGCCAAGTTTCCCTCAACTGCCAATCCCACCCCCCTTCCCTGGCTGTTTCCTACTACTACCAAACCCTTTCTTATAGTATTATGATAATTGTTGGCAAGGTTCACTTATGAGTGAGAACATATAGTACTCTGTTCTTTGTTTCTGTGATAGATCACTGAGTATGATAGATGATAAATTAACTTTTAGATGTACCTAAAAGTACAAGTTTATTTTTCTTAGTGTTTGATTCATTTATTTTATTTTTATTTTCTTCTTCTTGGCCTTCTTGCTCTCCCTGTAAAACCTACTGGGCTAAACATTTAGATGATTTATTTTCACCTTTTCTTGTTTCAAAATTAATATACTATAACTACAGATTTCTCATTGACTGCATTTTTGGCAACCTGACATCAGCTTATGATCACTGGTTCTAAATACCCTTTTAATTATTTGATTTCTTTTTAACTCGAGTTATTCAATTATTTATTTAGTTTTGTTAGAGCTTTGTTATTTGCTTTTAAAATTATATAATGATATATCCAGAGAATGTGGTATAAATTTGAAAATTTTTGAAAGTCTCTTGAAATATATTTCAGAAATGATCTATAGGACACCTGCTTCCAGAAAGATGTTATAGAAGTACTTTTTCTCCACTTTTCTCATTCAATACAACTAAAAACCTTAGACATTTTTATATATAAATGAAACACAAAGAATATATATATTGAATAAGAAATATATGTATGTAACATAAGAAATACATTATATATAAGTTGACAATATAAATATATAATAAGAAATATAATATAAGAAATTAACTAAATATAATAAGAAATACAATATATATAATGGGTTTTCTTATATATAACATAAGAAAACTCTGAGAGTTAGTAAAGAAGGCAGGCAAGCTAGGTACCTCAGTACTCAAGGTGGCATACAGGTTTTCTTTTTCTTCATACATTCTAGACTTGCAGCTGAAGAAACCAGCAATCCAGACACACCACTGGGCACATACCAATAAAAGTACTCCTCTTTCTACCTAAAACTTACTCCTTTCCTAGGTACCCTCAGACAGCAGAAGACCTTTAGACATTACCCACTTTACTCCAGTCAAATCCCTCGGAAAATAGTTTACTCAAACTCACCCACACTAACAAAAGTTGAGCGGGCTCCTAGACTTCCACCCTTGTCAGGGTATAATGAGAAACATGTGTCCTCTCCCCAGTCAGTATAGGGCCAGAGAAGGTTGGGTAGGAGTCAGGACTTCTATCTCAGACAGATGATAATACCCTCCCAAACCCTTGTAATGTCAGTGGAGGCCACATGTCAGCCTGGACTTGTCTCCCCTTACTCCCCAATGGAAAAGTGTAGGAAAGTTCCTAAGGAGGCTTGGTGGAGTGTCAGTATACTCAAGAATTCCTAGCAGGAATATCGTCAACCCATCATGAAGTCACAGAGACTATATAGGAAGGAGCAAGACACTCTTCCCCTTTGCTGCCAGTGTAATATCAGCTCCTGTCAGAGCAATAGCAGAAAAAGAAAGAAAGAAAGAAAGAAAGAAAGAAAGAAAGAAAGAAAGAAAGAAAGAAAGAAAGAAAGAAACAAGGGAAGAAGGGAAGAAGGGAAGAAGGGAAGGAAGAAAGAAAGGAAGAAAGAAAGGAAGAAAAAAGGAAGAAAGAAAGGAAGAAAGAAAGGAAGAAAAACTAGATAAGACAGCAGGCTGAAATAAGATCTGGAGTCATGTAATACTGTGTCCAAAATGTCCAAATTTCAATAAAAGAAACAAAAATCACTCATTATACCAAGAACTAGTAAAATCTTAATTTGAATGAGAAAAGATAATCAACAAACAACAACACTGTGGATGACATAGATATTAGAATTATCTGCCAAGAATTTTAAAGCAATCATCACAAACTTCTTCAATGAATGGTTACAAACATGCCTATAATAGATGAAAAAATAGACAGTATCAGCAAATAAATACAATGTCTCAACAGAAAAGTCAAAGATATAAACAAGAAGCACAATGAAATTTTAGAATAGGAAAATACATTAATCAAAATAAAAAATAAATGAGCTCAAGAGAAGAATAGATGAGACAAAGAGAAGAATGAGTGAATTTGATAGAACAATAAGAATTACCCAGTTTGGATAAGAAGAAAATAACTTTTTAAAAAAGCAAACAGAACCCAAAGGAACAATGGAACTAAAGTAAAAGGTTTGTACATTTGTGATGTCAATGTCCAAGAGGGGAGAAGAGAGATGGGCTGAAAAAGTATTCAAATAAATAATGGGTAAAAATTTCATTTGGTGAAATACATAAAAGTACAGATTCAAGAAGCTGAGAAAAAAATGTAAATCCAAAAGAATACATATCAAGACACATATATAATAGTCAAACTGCTGACAATGAAAGGAAAAAAAAACAACCTTGAAATTAAGAAAGGGAAAGTACACCTTAATTTTAGGGGAAAAACAAGTGATGACAGTTTTCTTAGAAGAAACATGTAGGTTAGAAGGAAGTTTCAGTTTCAGTGTTGTAAGAAAATAACTGTCAACCTAGACTCCTATATTCAAGAAAAATACTCTTCACAAATGACGGAGAAATCAAGACATGTTCAGATAAAGTATTTGTTGTCTAAGGTAGACTTACCCTAATAGGCCTAAAGGAACATCTCTAAACAGAAAGGAAATTATGATGAAAAGAATCTTTGACCATTGAGAATGAAAAAGCACAGTAGAAAAAGCAAAAATATTAGTTAATACATCTTATTTTCTTGTGTTTTCTAACTTATGTATTAAACAAAAATTCTAACACTAATGTGGTTCTCAATGTACGCAGAGTAAATGCAAATGATCATATTATAAATGGGGGAAGGTAAAGACACTTCAAAGGAGATAACAGTTCTATACTTCAGTAATAGTGGTAAATGTTGACGTATTTAATAACAAGTAATAGTTTATGTGCTCAAGGGGGACCCCCAGAAAACCAAAACCAAAACTTATTTTTTTTAAAACTTGTGTTTATTCTTATATGTTTAAACTTCTGTCATCTTCGAAGTAGTCTCTAATTGAGGCAATGCACCTATCAGGACACTTTTTCCACTGCTACTAAACAGTTTTCGAACTCATCAATTTTGATGTCTTTTAGTGCTTTTGTTGTTTTTTGTTTCACCTCTTCCACAGTCACAAAATGTCTCCCTTTGAGAACTTTTTTTCATTGAGGGAAACAACACCAAAAAAAAAAAAAAAACCATTAGGGAAGAGATCAGGTGAATAGGGATGGTGGGACATGCAGGTCATGCCATTTTTGGTGAAAAACTGCTGAACACTCAGTGCAGTGGACAGGTGCACTCGTAAATCACTCATCATGAAATGGGCAAATGTGTTTAAAAAATCTGAAATAATTAGCTGAAGCCAAATGCAGCAGCTCACAACAATGCTAGTTGGTACTGATGTAGATAGGTTTCCAGAACACTTATTTAGCAGGGGAAGTCTACAAGGGGTCTGTCCTACAAAAATCATTCTGGGTTTTTTTTGTTCCCCTTATATATAATGTAATAGTTAGACCAATCACTATAGTGCTATACAAAGAAATACATTTATAAGTATTATAAATGAATCAAAATAAAATTCTAAAAATGTCTCCAAGTAACCCCCAGGAAAGCAAGAAAAAGAAAATGGAGAAACTAAAAACAGAGAGAACAAACTATAGATAAAAAATAAAATGGCAAACTTAAGCTTTAGTATATTAATTCTTGCACTAAATATGCATAATACAAATTCAAAGAATGAAAAATAGAGATCGAAAGAATGACTAAAAAAGCATGACCAAACTATATTTTGTCGATGAGAATCTCACTTCAAATGTAATATTATAGGTAACTTGAAGTAAAAGGATAGAAAAAATATATAACTTGAAAACAAGAACCAGGAGTGGCTATATTAATGTTGAATAAAGCATATTTCAGAGCAATGTAACATACTAGAGTAGAAGGATATAACATAAGAAAGTCCATCCACCAAAAAGACATGCAATCCCAGAGGGCACCAAAAAACAGAGCTACAAAACACATGGAGCAACAACTTATAGACAAATTCATAATTACAGCTGAAGACTTCAAAACAGCTTTCTCCAGAATTCATCGAACGATTAGAGAGAATATCTGCAAGAAATGGGAAAATTCAACACCACCATTATCCAACGGTATCTAAACAATATCTATAGAACACATGAGCAAACAGCCACATAATATTTGTTCTTGTCAATCTCCCACTGAACATTTGCAAAGATAAACCATATCTGGTACCATTAAACACACCTAAAAAATTTTGAAGAATTAAAATCATGCAGAATGGGTTATTTGACTGCACCAGAATCAAAATAGAAACCAATAATAGAAATATAAAGAAAAATCTCTGAAAACTTGGAAACAAAATATTACAACTTTCAATAAACTTTGAGTCAAAGAGGAAGTCTCTAGAAAAATAAAAATCACATTGACCTAAATAAAAATAAAAATACACCTACGAATTCAAAATTTGTGGGATATAGATAAAACATTGCCGAGAGGCAAATTTGTAGCAATAAAAAAGAAGAAAAGTTTCAATAGTCTAGCTCTAACAACAGCAAATTAGAAAGGAAGAGTAAAATAAACTCAAAGCAAATAGAATGAAGGAAATAATAAAGATAGGAGTAGAAATCAATGTAAATGAAAATGAAAAAGGAGTTAAAAATCAGTGAAATAAATCTAGGATCTTAAATCAGTAAAATTGACAAAACAACAAGGAAAAAAGCTGCAGATATTATAAATGTGTTTTCTTAAGAATATAGATCAAAGCATCATTATCAAAATTTCTTTTAGAATTTGGGGTCTCACTGTTGTTCACGCTGGTATGTAGTGGCACAATCATAGCTCACTGTAGCCTCAAACTTTTGGGCCCAGGTGATCCTTCCACCTCAGCTTCCTGAGTAGCTGGGACTACAGATGTGTGCCACCATGCCTGGCTAATATTTTATTTTTATTTTTTGTAGAAATAAGATTTCATTTTGTTGCTGGTCTAGAACTCCTGGGCTCAAACACTTCTCCTACCTCAGCCTCTCAAAATGCTGAGATTACAGGCATGAGCCAAGTATGTGAGGCTTATTCTAGGAATTCTAGACTGGTTTAATATTTTTAAAAAACCAACCAATATAATTCACTATATTAATGAGCTAACGAAGAAAAATCACACAATCATATAAATTTAGGCACAAAAAGTATCTGACAAAATTCAATATCTATTATTGATAAAAATACTCAGTAATTAGGAAAAAAGAATCTTAGCTTGATAATGTATATCCTGTCTACAAAATGCTATAACTGGCATTATACTTAATGATAAAAGGCTAAGTGGTTTTTACCTAAAATTGAGGTTTAGGTAACGATCTTCACTCTCACCCTGCTATCAACACAATACTGAAGACTCTAGACATCATAATAAGGAAGGAAAATAAAATAAAATTCATACAGATCAGAATGAAAAAATTAACCTGTCCCTTTTTGTGGCTAACATGATTCCTAAGATATACAATCTCAAGGAATCTTCAAAACAAACAGGCAAACAAGCAAAAGCTTTCTACCACTAATAAATGAGATCAACAAGTTCACAAGATGCTAAGTTAATACACAAAAACTAATTGTATTTCTACAAACTAACCAAGAAGATGTGGAAACCAAAACTGCAAGCACAATACCATCATAATAGCTACAAAAAATCAAGTGCTTAGATGTAAATCTAACAAAACATGTGTAGCATATGCGTGCTGAATATTACAAAATGTTGATGAAAACAATCAAAGACAATCTAAACAACTTGAGAGGAAAATCGTTGCTTATGAATTGGAAAACTCAACATAGAAAACATGCAAAATACCTAAATTCTTTGAAAATTGATATAAACATTTGGTATAATTTTAATCAAAATTTCAGCAAAATTTTTTATAAATACAAAAAAGCTTATTCCAAAATTTACATAAAAGGCACAGATTTGCAATTGCTGAATAAAATTGGAAAGAGAATAATAAGGTGGGAAGAATCACCTGTTTCAAGGCTTATTACATAGCATTGAGACTGTGGAATTGGCAGAGGGAAAGCGATACACACAAAGATAAATAAATAGAACAGTGGACCAGTAACCGTCCCTCCCAAGTACAGCCAACTGGTTTTTGACTAAGGTATGAAAACAAATCAATGAAAGTAGGACAGTCTTTCAACAACAACAACAAAAATGAACCTCAACCTAAACCTCACGTCTTATATAACAGATATCACAGATTTAAATGTAAAACATTGAATTATAATATTTTTAGAAAAAAAATAAGGAAAATGTTTCAGAAACTAGAGCTTGATAAATAATGCTCAAATATGACATCAAAAGCTCAAGTCAGGGCTGGGCATGGTGGCTCATGCTTGTAATTCCAGCCTTTTGGGAAACTAAGTTGGGAGTAGATTGCTTGAACCCAGGAGTTTTAGACCAGCCTAGGAAATATAGCGAGATCTTGTCTTTAAACAAACAAATAGACAAAAATCTCAGTTTATAAAATAAACAAATCCATGAATTGGACCTTATAAAACCCAAAAACGTTTGCTCTGTGAAAGATCCTACTAGAAGGATTGAAAGACAGCCACAAACTGAGAGATAATATTTGAAAATCACGTATCTGATAAAGGGCTTATATTTAGAATTTGTAAACAAAATATCTCTAAACTCAAAAGGGAAAAAGAAAACAATCCACTTAGTAAATAGAAAAAATATGAAGAGATTGTTCACCAAAAAGGAGATACAGATGACAAAAAAGCACATAGAAAGAAGCTCAACATCATTAACCTTATTTTAAAAATCAAATTAATAACTCAAAGGAGTTATAAATATTGAAACAAAAGATTGAAATACATCAGTAGAAAAACACTGGAAATCATAAAGCTCACAGGTCTTATGGAACACCAACACAATAGAATGAATGAATAAATAAATAAAGTAACCAGATAACAAACAATGTGATGAATGGAATAGTATCCTACATGTCATTATTAACTCTAAATGTAAATGGATCACTGAAAAGATATAGGGTGACAGAGTAGATTAAACACACACACACACACACACACACACACACACCCCTCAAATATCTACTGCCTTCAAGAGACCCACTTAACTTACAAAGACTCCTATAGACCAAGACAAAGGGGTGGGGAAAAATATTCCATGTACATGGAAACCAAAAACAAGCAGGAGTAGCAATTCTCATTAATTAACAACAGTGAAAAAAAGAAAAAAAAGGTTGTTCTTATTTAATGATAAAGGAATCAATACAACGAGAAGACATAACGATTTTAAGAACATCGAACATCAGAGTCGCTAGCTTTATAAAACGAATTCTACTAGACCAAAAAAGAAAAAGAAAAAAAGATAGGCAGCAATATAGGAATAGTGGGAGACTTCAGCACCACACTAACAGCAATAAACAGATCATCAAGGCAGAAAGTCACAACAAAAATATTGGAGTGAAATTGGATTCTAGAGCAAATGAAACTAACAGACTTCTACAGAGCATTCCATCCCCAAATTGCAGAATATATATTTTCTCGTTAGCACATGAGACATTATCCAAGATAGACCATATGATAAGCCACAAATCAAGTCTCAATAAATTCAAAAAAATTGAAATATAAAGCACTTTCTCAGACAGAAATGGAATAAAACTAGAATTAAACTCTAAGAAGAACTCACAAAAGTAAACAAAACATGGAAGTTAACCAGTCTGCTTCTTTTTTTTTTTAATTAATCAGTATTTTTATTATAGTTTTGTGGGGTACAGTTAAGGGTTAGGTGTACAATTACGTTTCATTCAGACACCC
>NW_007091445.1:0-877 GCF_000164805.1 Carlito syrichta
TCTTAAATTTGGTAAGTTAATTTTTCTATTTGGGATTATCAGTGACTGATATCAATAGGAAGTCCTAGATATAACTGATCTAACAGTTGATTTATGTACTGAGCATTTGGCTGCATGTGATAAACCCCTCAAATTTTCTGAGTTCAATCTTTGTGTTCTTCATGGTATTGTGATAAACTGTCATCCAAGGTCACTTCAGAGGGTCTTTATTAACAATAAAATATTCATATATTTATAACATATCAAATATGTGATTTAAGAAGCTACTCCTATGAGATATACATATTTGTTTGTTTAACTGAATAAATTTACATAATTTTAAAATCGTATTAGAATATGCACTGTATTGTATATTGTAATTATTTTCTTGTTCACACAAAATTCTCTAACTGGAATGAAATAGTATTAGTCCTTGTAGCATTAGATTAGCACCTGCCCACATCATTTCCCTTGGGTAATTTTGCATTATTGTTATAGACTTGTGTGTTTTCCTTTTTTTAAATTTTAAATATTTTATTTTAAAATTTTGGGGTACAATTCAGGGTTAGGTATACAAATATTCATTGTGCATGTACCCTTGTTGATGAGGCATGCCCCCCCTTCCCCAGGCAGATTCCCACTACTGCCAATCCCACCTCCCCACCTGACAACCCCACGCAGATTCTCCCTACTGTCAATTCTTTTCTTATAGTATTATGATAGTTTTTCAAAGCCCACTTATGATTGAGAATATGTGATACTCAGTTCTTTGTTTCTGTGAAAGATCACTCAGTATTATAGACTCTAAGTCCTTCCAGGTTGTGTGAAAGTTCATGATTTTGTTCTCTTTATGGCTGTGTATATTCCACTGTGTATATGTACCACATTTTAAAAATCA
>NW_007091446.1:0-797 GCF_000164805.1 Carlito syrichta
GGGAGGCTGAGGTGAGTGGATTGCGTGAGCCCGCGAGACATCATCTCTACAATAAATAAAAAAAAAATTAGTCGGGAGTGGTAGTGTGCACCTGTAGTTCCAGCTACTTGGAAGGTTGAGGTGGAAGGATCACCGGAGCCCAGCAGGTTAAGGCTGCGGTGACCGGGAGCGGCCCCTGCACTCCCTTCTGGGCAACAGAGTGAGACTCCAACTCAAAAAAAAAAAAAGGCAGATTTTTATATGAGTCCAAATTCTGTCCCTTTTTATTTATTTGACCTTGGGCAAGTTAGTTAGCATCTTTCCATTTTAATGCCATTGACTTTTTAAAAAAGGAACAATAATAATAATGTCTACCTTAAAGAGTGGTTGGAATATTTAAATAAGATAATATGTAGAGTGCAATTAGTACAGTGTCTGACATCATAAGATATCAGGTAACGTTAGCATCTGATAGTTTCCATCTTCTCATCCAATTACTGCAATGCTTTTGTAATTTGTTTCACTGACTCTAGGCTTGCCTCCATTTAGAATCATTCCTATTGCATCTAAACCCACTTATTTAAGGTAAAACTGGTTCATGGTGCCCCCTTGAATCTGAATGTGTCCCTGAAGGGAAAAGATGGCATTATCTTAAAGGAATGATTGTAGAAAGTTGGGACACAGTATAAGAAAAGGTCAAGAGACAGTGAGGCAAACCAGTGTTGATAACACCAGGAAGTTGTTACCATCCTTAGAGGTGAAAGACCAAGAAGAGTAAAAATGGTACTGCAATGATGTGGGCAGTGATTGTAAGTGAA
>NW_007091447.1:0-761 GCF_000164805.1 Carlito syrichta
GACACCGGTCCCATTCCTGGCTGAAGTACCCTGTGGGGGGCCCAGAGCCACTCTCACCACCCATTGCCTGCCCTTTGGAGCTCTGGAACTCTGGGCCCACCCGGGCTGAGGCACTCAGTGAGAGACCCCAAGCTGGGGGACCCAAACAAGTGGAAAAAAACAGATCTGGGTAAACTACCTTGCTATTCTCTAGACAGAGACTTCCATTGCCCCACCCACCTATCAACAAACTTTTACCTCAGTTCCTAAGGCAATAGCACGAAACAGGAGACAAAGCCCCACCCCTACGCTGCAATGAAAAACAAAAAGGGGAGGCCAGAATCGGAGATCACAGAAGTGACTCTAGTCTGATCGCTTATTTTGACTTATGATTTTATCATTGAAACTGTTGGTTTAGATCACGTTTGTTGTTTACCTTCTGACTTACACTGTTTCTTGATTTTATTGGCCTGTCTCTGTGTAACTATCAGTACTCCATAGGGAATCTTTCTTACATGTCTTTCTTCACTTCTTCCCGGCCCTGTGTCTCTTTCTCACCTGATAGTTGATATGTATATCTGTTATCCCTCTCACACTTCTCTCTTTTGCTTATTTTGACTTATGATTTTATTATTGTAACTGTTGGTTTAGATCACGTTTGTTGTTTACCTTCTGACTTACACTGTTTCTCGATTTTATTGCCCTGTCTCTGTATAGTTATCAGTTCTCTTTAGGGAATCTTTGTTATGTGTCTTTCTTCACCTCTTCCTGGTCCTGTGTCT
>NW_007091448.1:0-321 GCF_000164805.1 Carlito syrichta
GGTTAAAGAAAGTATAGAACAAAAATAGAAGGTTTAAGCATGCCAAAAAATGGTATGAGCATGTCCAAAAATGGTATAAGTATGTCGAACATGGTAGGTGAAAGTTTGTGAAAAGAAGGAAAAGAAATTCTGTAAACACTCGAGGCTACAAAAAAGGTTTAATTAGCCCTCCGCCCCACTGTCTTTGTTACAAAAGAGCGAGTTTTTTTTCTTTTCAAAATCGTTGGACTATCATTTTGGCTAAATAAGTAACTTTTACAATAACTACTGTGATTTTGTGTTGTGACATGCTTTTGAAAACTTTGCTACTTAAACTCTTCA
>NW_007091449.1:0-323 GCF_000164805.1 Carlito syrichta
ATCCCACTTAACTCTTCAGTTAACAAGCTTACTAGGTGGCTCGTGCAGCTGACTTAACCCATTAGCTAACTATCTGACTAGCTGACTCATGCAGCTGACAACTCGTTTGCTAAGTAGCTAGCCAGCCTACTCAATCAGCTGACTCAAGCTGTTTGCTAACTAGCTACCTAGATGACTCAAGCAGCTGACTTAACCAGTTAGTTAACTAGCTAACTACCTGAATCAACCTGCTGACTTAACCCATTAGCTAACTACCTAGTTAGCTCTCTTAACCAGATGACTTGATTAGAAAACTGACTTAACTTCCTGTATTAGGTAGGTGA
>NW_007091450.1:0-1174 GCF_000164805.1 Carlito syrichta
AAAAGACAATCGCATTTCTGTACACCAATAATAAACAAACAGAAACCCAAATAAAAAACACAATTCCATTCACAATAGCCACCAAAAAAAAGAAATACCTTGGCATCTTCCTAACTAGATACGTGAAAGACCTTTACAATGAAAATTACACAACACTGCTCAAAGAAATCAAAGATGACACAAACAAGTGGAAAAATATCTCATGCTCATGGATTGGAAGAATCAACATTGTGAAGATGTCCATCTTACCTAAGGCAATCTACAAATTCAGTGCAATACCCATCAAATTACCAGCAATATTCTTCTCAGACCTGGAAGAAACAACACAGGAATTCATATGGAAACACAAACGTCCAAGAATAGCCAGAACAATCCTCAGCAAAAAAAACAAAGCAGGTGGTATCACATTAGCAGACTTCAAACTTTACTATAAAGCTACAATCATCAAAACAACTTGGTATTGGTACAGGAACAGGCATATAGATCAATGGAATAGAATTGAGATTCCAGAACCAAAAGCTCAATTTCTCAACCAACTCATCTTCGACAAAGCCCCCACCACCTACCACTGGGGAGAGGAGAACCTATTCAGTAAATGGTGCTGGGAAAACTGGCTGACCACATGCAGAAGATTGAAACAGGACCCCTATCTATCCCCATGCACAAAGGTTAACTCCAATTGGATCAGAGACCTAAATGTAAAACCTCAAACCATAAGAACCTTAGAAAAGGAAGGAAATACTCTCATGGAAATCGGAACTGGCATCCAATTCCTGATCAAAACCCAAAACCCACAGGTCATAAGAGAGAAGATAGACAAATGGAACCTTATTAAACTGACAAGCTTCTGCAAAGCCAAAGAAACCATCAAGAGAGCAGGGAGACAGCCTACAGACTGGGAAAAAGTATTTGCCAACTCCAGGTCTGACAAAGGCTTAACATCCTGGATCTACAAAGAACTCAAATGTGCTGAAAAGAAAAAAACAAACAACCCTATAAAATGGGCAAAAGATATGAACAGACACTTCACAAAGAAGACATCCGAGTAGCCAACAAACACATGAAGAAATGCTCAACCTCACTAATCATCAGGGAATGCAAATCAAACACACTGAGATACCACCTAACTCCAGTCAGATGGCAATTATCACAACTCAAAAAATAACAGCTGCTG
>NW_007091451.1:0-318 GCF_000164805.1 Carlito syrichta
AAAAAAAAAAACAAAAAACAAAAAACCACAATTCCATTCACAATAGCCACAAAAAAAATGAAATTCCTTGACATCTTCCTAACCAGAGATGTGAAAAACATTTACAATGAAAACTACAAAACACTGCTCAAATAAATCAAAGGTGACACAAACAAGTGGAAAAATATCCCATGCTCATGGATTGGAAGAATCAACATTGTGAAGATGTCCATTCTACCTAAGGCAATCTACAGATTTAATGCAATACCCAATCAAATTACCAGCAACATTCTTCTCAGACCTAGAAAAAACAATACAGGAATTCATATGGAAACACAA
>NW_007091452.1:0-302 GCF_000164805.1 Carlito syrichta
AGACATGGACACTAAACAGCATGATGCTAAACAACTCCTGGGTCGATAATGAAATCAAAACAGAGATCAAAAGATACCTGGAAACAAATGAAAATGAAGAAACAGCCTACCAAAATCTCTGTGATGCCTTGAAAGCGGTAGTAAGAGGGGAATTTATATCCCTACAAACACACATGAAGAAAATGGAAAGAACACAAATTAACAGTCTAACAAGCCACCTAAGGAAGCTGGAAAAATAAGACCACAAAAACCCTAATTTCAGCAGAAGAATCCAGTTCACCAAAATAAAAGCCCAAATCCAG
>NW_007091453.1:0-343 GCF_000164805.1 Carlito syrichta
GTCATGTAGGTGGCACACTAGATAAGCCAGTTGGCTTGCCGGCTGACCAGCAGAGGTGCTGTTAAGCCAGCTGGCTATCCAACCGTCCAGCCAGCTAGATGGCTATTAAAGCTGGCTGGCTAGCAAGCTGGTCAATGCACGAGCTTGCTAGCTGGCTAGCCAGCCAGGTATCTAGCTAGTTAAGCCAGATGGCTACCCGTGTAGACAACCAGTTAACTGGCTTGTTAAGTCAGTTGGATGGCCCGCTATCCTGCACTGTTGCTAGTCAGCTAGTTGAGACAACTAGCTATCCAGCTAGCTTGTTAAGTCAGCTAGCAAGTCAGCTAATCATTCAGCTAGCTAG
>NW_007091454.1:0-870 GCF_000164805.1 Carlito syrichta
CCACAAACCCAGACATCAAGACATTAATGGAGAGAATTAAAAAAATTGAGGAGAGACAAGAGGAAAATAGGAAGGAGTTGTTGTCAGAAATGACAGCAGTAAAGAATACTGTGATGGAAATGAACAACAGACTAATAAGCATGGAAAGCAGAATCAGCCAAGCCGAAGAAAGAATCTCAGAGTTTGAAGACCAAAACACAGAACTAACCCAAACTGTCAAAAGCATAGAAAAGAAGCTCAAAAAGACAGAACAAAACCTGCAAGAGATGAATGATCACTTCAAGAGACCAAACCTAAGAATAATTGGGCTTCCTGAGGCAGAAAGAGAAACCGAAGCCACACTGGAACAAACATTTCATGAAATCATTCAAGAAAACTTCCCTCATCTCATTAAGGATGAAAAAATTCAAACACAAGAGATTCAGAGAACCCCTGCAAGACAATAAACGAGAAGACCAACTCCCAGACACATAATAATTCGCCTAAACAAAGTAACTATGAAAGGAAAAATCCTAAAGGCAGCAAGAGAAAAAGGCCAGACTACCTACCAGGGAACATCAATTAGAATAGCAGCAGATTTATCAACAGAAACCCTTCAGGCCAGGAGAGCCTGGAGCCCTATCTTCAAAGTTCTAAAAGAGAAACAATTTCAACCAAGAATAACCTACCCAGCCAAACTAAGCTTCATAAATGAGGGAGAATTGAAATCTTTTCCAGACATCCAATCCCTACGAACCTACGCCGCTACAAGGCCACCTCTACAAGAAACACTTAAGAAAGTACTGAACACAGTATTTTTCACAAGAGTACAGAAAAAGAAAAAAGAACAACAGTATTCTTCACAAGAGTACAGGCAAAAGATTAAAAACA
>NW_007091455.1:0-326 GCF_000164805.1 Carlito syrichta
AAAAAAAAAAAAAAAAAAAGCCAGGTGTGGTGGCATGTACCTGTAGTCCTAACTGCTTGGGAGGCTGAAGCAGGAGGACTGCCTGAGTCCAGGAGGTCGAGGTTGCAGTCTTCAGCCCGGGCGACAGAGTGAGACCCTGACTCAAAAAAAAAAAAAAAAAAAAGGCAAGGAAACAGATCCTCCCCCTAAAGCCACCAGGAGGAACAGCCCTGCCACCACCTTGACTTGAGCCCAGTGAGACTGATTTTGGACTTCCAATCTCCAAAACTGTAAGAGAATAAGTCTGTGTCACTTTCAGCCACCAAGTCTGTGGTAATTTGCTCGAG
>NW_007091456.1:0-419 GCF_000164805.1 Carlito syrichta
GCCTATAGACTGGGAAAAAGTATTTGCCAACACCAGGTCTGACAAAGGCCTAACATCTTGGATCTACAAGGACCTCAAACGTGCTGAAAAGAAAAAACAAACCACCCCACTATAAAATGGGGAAATGATATGAACAGACACTTCACAAAGGAAGACATCTGAGCAGCCAACAGACACATGAAGAAATGTTCAACTTCACTAATCATCAGGTAGAAGCAAATCAAAACCACACTGAGATACCACCTAACTCCAGTCAGAATGGCAATTATCAACAACTCAAAAAATAACAGCTGCTAGAGAGGGTGTGGCAAAAAGGGAACACTTCTACACTGTTGGTGGGAGTGTAAACTAGTGCAACCTCTGTGGAAAACAGTGTGGTAATTCCTAAAAGCTCTAAATATCAACCTCCCATATGACCG
>NW_007091457.1:0-516 GCF_000164805.1 Carlito syrichta
TAAACAAATAAATTGGAGGCTCAAGTGATGACAAGACAATGAAGAGGTAGGACATCGTGGACACTATAGGACCACTGGGGCCTCATGAGAGCTATTTTCAAATCCAGATACCCCGGCAACATCCACCTGCAGAAAACCGGAGGCTTTAAGTTGAGGCAGTTGGCCTCCCCATCACACCCTCTCTGGAGCCTCTCAGAGACCTCAGTGAACCTCTTCATAATGAGCTTCCATATTCAGTTTAATAA
This sequence comes from Carlito syrichta, assembly GCF_000164805.1. Taxonomy (NCBI): domain Eukaryota; kingdom Metazoa; phylum Chordata; class Mammalia; order Primates; family Tarsiidae; genus Carlito; species Carlito syrichta. Next base: position 246 of record NW_007091457.1, read on the forward strand.
ATCGCTATGATGTGTTGCTTGCCGATTACAATATAATTCTGTAATACAAATTAGAGCAGCCTCCACGTCTTTGGAATGTAGTGTGTTAAAAATGGTGCATGCAGGTTAAAATATACAGATTCAAAAATTATCACACAGGTTTTGATAGAGCCCTGGCCTGATTCAAAAGACCAAGTTTCATCCGAAGCTGTCTCATTCCCTTTGAAAGTCCTTTGATCTCTGTGCAATCTTCTATTAATTATATTACAGGTAAGGTAAATAAAAGTGTGGT
>NW_007091458.1:0-483 GCF_000164805.1 Carlito syrichta
TGGGCTCTGGCGATCCTTCCACCTCAGCCTTCCAAGTAGCTGGAACTACAGACGCACGCTACCACGCCCGCCTAATTTTTGATTTGTTGTAGAGATGAAGTCTTGTCAAGTTGCCCACGTGGGTCTCGAACCCACGGGCTCAGGCAATCCACTCACCTCGGCCTCCCAAAGTGCTGGGATTATAGGCTGAGCCACCGAGCCTGGCCTGTTTCACCTAATGTTTATGGCCTTTGTGAATAATTCAAGTAGAGGCAACTGCCTGCATCTGGGTGCCATGTTGCAAGCTGCATTCTGTTAACAGTGGCCTTAGGAGTCAGAGGGTAGGAGCCCAAGAAGAGGCCAAAGATGGGGTCCCCAACACCAGCAACACTGCTTAGTTCTGGCACCAAAGAAAAGGCTGGGTTCTGATGCAACCCTATGACAAAGGTTGAGGAGGTTGAATCCTGGGCAGGAAATCCTTCAGCTCCTAAATGGAACTCTGCC
>NW_007091459.1:0-610 GCF_000164805.1 Carlito syrichta
CTTGGAGGGCCCTCCAGGGGCAAAGGGCGATGGTCCTGGTGGCGCCCGCGCCACTGCGGGAGCAGGTGACGGTCCTCAGGGTGCCCCTCCCCTGGAGCGCCCCCCCGTCACCGCCGAGCGCGCTTGGTGCCCTGGGTGGCCGGAAAGCCCGGCGCCAACGGCACCCGTGGCGGCCGGACGCGGCCGAACCCTGGGCCCCGCGGCCCCGGGGAGGGAAGGCGGCCCCAGCAAGGCGGGGACGCGCTGGAGTCGGCGCGGCCCGCGCGCTCCTCGCCTGCTCAGCGAGGCCGACCGCCCGGCTAAACTTAGCCACAGGCTCAGCTCGAAGGGCGGGGGCCGGTGTCGGGTTGCGCCGGCCGGCCGAGAGGCCCGGGAGCCCCTCCCCGCCCCTCCCCGCCAAGCCCGCTCCTCTCCGTGCGAGCGCCAGGGCCTCCTCTCCCACTCCTGCCCTCACCCCTGTGGCCAGCCAGCGAAGGGACCCAGAAGGGGTGGGACTTCCGCCCTCACGTCCAGCGCGCCTCGCTGGGCTGCAGGGAGGGACGGGGCCGCGGTCTCCCTCGCGGGAGCGACCTGCGTGGGGGAGGCCGCCGGGCCCCTCCCGGAGAGCAGC
>NW_007091460.1:0-693 GCF_000164805.1 Carlito syrichta
CCCAGGGATGAAGCCTACTTGGTCATGATGGATGATTTTTGAGATGTGTTGTGGAATCCAGTTCGCTAGAATCTTGTTGAGAATTTTATCATCTATGTTACTCAAAGACATTGGCCTATAGTTCTCTTTCTTTGTTGGGTCTTTACCTGGCTTGGGTATCAATGTGATGTTGGCATCGTAAAATGATTTGGGGAGAGTTCCATCTTTCTCAATCACCTGGAATACCTTCAGTAGGATTGGTATAACCTCCTTAAATGTCGTGTAGAATTCTGCTGGAAAGCCATCTGGTCCAGGGCTTTTTTTTTTTGTAGGTAGTTTTCTTATTACATGGTCAATTTCCTTGATTGTTATTGGTCTATTGTTTCAACATAGGCAGGTTGTGTGTGACAAAGTCCTCCATTTCCGAAAGGTTTTCAAGTTTGTTTCCATACAAGTGTACATAGTAGTCGCTAATGATCTTTTTTATTTCTTCAGGATCAGAAGTGACTTCATCTTTTGTGTTTCTGATTGTGCTTATTTGGGCTTTTTCTCTCTTTTTCTTGGTCAGTCTAGCTAGGGGACCATCGATCTTGTTTATCCTTTTGAAGAACTAGCTTTTTGCTTCATTGATTTTTTTGTATTATCTTTTTGTCTTCTATGTCCTGGATTTGGGCTTTTATTTTGGTGATCTGGATTCTTCTGCTGAAATTTTGG
>NW_007091460.1:1296-60715 GCF_000164805.1 Carlito syrichta
TTTTTTTAGTTTACCTAGGAGTTGCTTTATGAAAGTTGGTGCTCCTATGTTCAGTGCATATATGTTTAGGATGGATATTTCTTGTTGATGGATTGAACTTTTATCATTATACAGTGTCCTGCTGCATCTTTTTTAATTTTTGATAGCTTAAAGGGTATTTTGTCTGAGATTAAGATCGTGACTCCTCCTTTCTTTTGTGTTCCATTCACCTGAATATTTGTTTCCCATTCTCTTACTTTGAGTCTGTGAGTGTTTTTTCTAGTGAGGTGAGTCTCTTGAAGGCAATAGATTGCTGCCTGGTGATGTTTTATTCATTTTGCCATTCTATGTCCTTTCAGTGGTGCATTTAATCCATTCACATTCAAACTTGTGAGATGTGAGAGTTGATCCCTATCATAATGTTCTTACAGAGTTCTTGTTCTTCCTGTTTGTATGTTGTCTTTCTTTTGGTTTTAGAGTGGGATCATGTGTGTTTTTAATCTTTTGCCTGTACTCTTGTGAAGAATGTTGTTGTTCTTTTTTCCTTTTCTTCTGTGTTCAGTGCTTTCTTAAGTATTTCTTGTAGCAGTGGCCTGGTGGCAGCGTAGATTCTAGGGATTGGATATCTGGGAAATATATCAATTCTCCCTCACTGATGAAGCTTGGCTTGGCTGGGTAGGTTATTCTCAGTTGAAATTGTTTATCTTTTAGAACTTTGAAGATAGAGCTCCAAGTACTCCTAGTCTGGAGGGTTTCTGTAGGTAAATCTGCTGCTATTCTAACTGGTCTTCCCTGGTAGGTAGTCTGACCTTTTTCTCTTGCAGCCTTTAGGATTTTTTCTTTTATATCTACTTTGTTTAGGCGAATTATTATATGTCTGGGAGTTGGTCTTCTCATTTGTTGTCTTGCAGGGGTTCTCTGAATCTCTTGTGTTTGAATTTTTTCCTCCCTGATGAGATGAAGGAAGTTTTCATGATTTCATGAAATGTTTGTTCCAGTGTGACTTCTGTTTCTCTCTCTGCCTCAGGAAGCCAAATTACTCTTAGGAAAAGTCTCTTGAAGTGGTCATTCATCTCTTGCAGGTTTTGTTCTGTCTTTTTGAGCTTCTTTTCTATGCTTTTGACAGTTTGGGTTAGTTCTGTGTTTTAGTCTTCGAGCTCTAAGATTCTTTCTTCTGCTTGGCTAATTCTGCTTTCCATGCTTATTAGTTTGTTATGTATTTCCCTCACAGTATTCTTTACTGCTGTTATTTCTGACATTAGCTCCTTCCTGTTTCCTCTTGTCTCTCCTCAATTTTTTTAATTCTCTCTATTAATGTCTTGATGTCTGGGTTTGTTGCATGTGACCAGTTATTCTGGGGACTCTTCTTTGTTTGTGTTCCAGAATCTGTTTTCCCAGTGTCTGTTCTCCCAGGGTTCTGTGTGAGACCTATATTTTTCTTTTGGTTTTTCTTCATTTGTGCAGTTTTTCCCCCTCCCTACTTTTTCCTTCCCTCCATGTCACCATCTTCTTTAATTCTGTTATTCAGGTGTGGAGGGGTTTTTTTTTTTTTACTTCTGTTTGTTCAATCTCCTATTCTTGTTTATATATGTCCTCTTACTTTGTTCAATTCTGGAGTTGCACTGTAGGTTGGGGGTGGTCCTTTTTGCAGTTTTGAGATTTACTTAAGCGGGGAGCTGTGATTCAAAATCTATCTACAGATCCTGGTATCCACCGACAGGTGTATGAATAATCCAAACCCACTTCCCACTGCCTTGGAATCTGTCCATGCAATGGGGTTGCAGGTTTACTCCCTAAAAATAAAATGCGGTTAACAGAGGGAAGAGAATGGAGCAGGCAGTGGGAAGGAAGAGGGGGGTGGAAAGAGAGAGGGGTAAGGGTGAAAACAGATGAGTGTACCAACAAATGGAGAGAGAGACAAAAATTGAAACATAAAAACAATAGACCATGGCTACAAACTAACCAACTCCCATACAAAAAAAACTAAAACATACAATGCTGTTAACATACAAGTTTACCAACCTCCTTATTGGTGTGCTATTCCTCTATACAAAGATATGGTTTACAGAGAGTAGAAAATAAAAGAAGGGAAAAGAAGGAGAAAAAAAGGGGGGGGACAAAACAGAAGGAATAGAATCAAGTCAGTAGACTAACAGAAGCAATCAAGCACACTCTGAGACTTTTCGTTTAAGTCGAATGTCCTTTCAGCTCTGATTTCTAGCTGTCTTTTCAAGCTAGTAAGTTTGTTCAAGGTCAGGATCAGTTGCCCCTGGCCTGCTGTGAAGGGCAATTCAGATCATCACTCAGTTCCCCACTGCCCCATTCACTATTCAGATCTGACCTGTGTCTGTCAGGCTTCCATTTTTCCCCTTTCAGTGTTGTTACCTTGAATCGCCAGCATGGGGTGATATCCCTTGCTACAGATGGTCTTTATCACAGCTGCTCACCCACCCCTAAGGGGAGGGAGATGTTGCCTGGAGGCACACAGGAGGAGACCCACGGCCTGGCAGGACATCCAGTGGTAGTAGACCTCAGCAGATCTTGCTCGCAGGGGCTTCAAGGTCTGAAGTCATGGATCGCCTCAGGCACAGGCTGGGCGATGTGTCATGGCTGCCTTGGCGGTGGTGGCTGTGGCTCACCTCAGGCACTGACGGTCCGATGGGGAATGGCTGTTTTGGCTGTGGCAGCGGCGGCAGCTGGCCTCAGGCACAGGAGGAGTGATGTGTAATGGCTGCCTCGGAGGCAGTGGTGGCAGCAGCAGTGGAGGCAGTGGCAGAGTTGGTGGCAGCTCGCCTCAGGCCCTGGCGGTGCGATGTGAAATGGCTGCTGGCTGTGGCGGCAGTGGCAGCAGCGGCAGCCACAGTAGCTGCCCAGACCACAGTGATGCCTCAGAGAGGTCTACACCCGAGCTCCGAGTGAGAGCAGGTTGCCAATGATGGGATCTGTAGCCTCCGGGGAGAGAACCAGAGTCTCTTTGTGATCTCCTTGGTGGAGAGTCTCACAGACCGAGGTGCTCCATCACCATATTGCCAGAAGTCCCCAATTCTGTTATTATTTCCCGTCGATTTAAATTAGATGTCCAACCTCCATCTTGAAGTTATTATGGGGATTCTACTTCCTCCTAAGGGTTGTATTAGCGTCTGGGCAGAAAATAAGAATAAAACTAAAATAAGATTAAGTCTTTGAATCTTTACTTCATAATAATTGCCATAGACGTCCTAATGGTCCAGCTCCCGTAGGCTCCTTTATTCGGGCAGATCTTTTATTCCAAATGCCACATGTTGGACACTAAGGAGATGTTTGATGATATTGGAAACTGGGCACAGCTGCCCCTTAATCACATGTGTTGGTGGAGAATGAAATGTTAGCGAATGTGTCAGTGAAGTATCAAGCATGAGCCAATCACAGGATATATAGTGCTACATGTATGCTTTACTAACAAAGGTGATGGCAAAAACTGCAGTCTAGGTAACTGCCTGTGACTACTGCAGAGAGTTCATAAGTTGAAAATGCTAAGCTAAGGCCTTGCACGTCCAACTCAAGTCATATGGGGTACACAATCAGAATGCCTTCAGATTGTTGTTAAATGAACCCCTTATTGCTTATAGCTGCAAGGCAGATGTGGTGGAGGATCAGATCCAGAACTTGATTGCACAAGTTACATTATTACACAATCACTGAAATTTCATCCTTGCCAAGCCTCTTATGCTAAAATAAAATAAACAGGAACTGGCTTGATCCCGAGATGTGGGATGGGGACAAATTTGGACATACTCAAAGATCACTGAGAATTTTAAACTGAAAATTACTTCAAAATCTTTCTTACCTGTGTAAGCAGCCCCTCTCCTACCTAAATGAGGATGCCAGACTTTCTTTACACAGACATTTTATAAGAACTTTAGATGGGGATCTGGCTTCATAAGGAGATAAGATTGTCTTCTGGACCCACATTCACCATCCATTATTGCCTCCAGACCAACTACTACAGTTATTTTCCAGCAGCACCCTAGTGAAGTATGATATACATTCAAGAAGGAGATAAAATAGATTTCTATATATACATAGAATCTTGCCAGGTTGTATATTCAAGAACCAAGGGAGCACATATGAAAATGATTGCTAAGGGTATTAGATCAAAGATGACAAAATGGAAAATTGGATCCAGCCTATGTTATTGGTATGAGTATACTCATCTGAAATATGTGATTTATAAGTTGACTCAGGCATGTTACTGTGAGACTGGTCTTAAAGGTGACCCAAAGGGCATAATGGAGGTGAGGATAACTCTGAAGAAGCGTAACCTAGAGGAATGGTTTTGAAAACTCAAGAAGATGGGAATGTTGGAGTGGATATATGTGTAATTTAGCTACCTTCTAACCATTGAAAAACCTAGCAAACACTGCCTTCATGAACAAAAAAATCAGCATCTATAAAATACTCTTTGGAACCTGTCCTCTGGAGACCAGAGAAGATCATGGATGATGATGTCAACATATAGTTATATTCTCCAATTTTAGTAGAATAAGTGATTACAGAGTAGTAGAAGACAGGTGACAGCACTTTAACATTGGTTGGCCCAATTTTCATGGGTGATTAACAGAATGGAATGCAGAGTGTTGTAATTCCCAGGTTTCTGTGTTGATGAGTAATCAATCAATCAAGAGAGAAAGAGTGCTAGAAATAAAATTGAGGATCAGCCTAGACTTATGTAAACAGACAAATTTTAGGTCTGGTAGAAAAAAAAATCTGACTCAAATAATCACAGTGGTGATTCATAGCTCCTTACTCAGTTTGCAGACCTAGAGCTCCTTGACTGGAGGAGAAGCTGGTCTCTTGGTAATGTGGCCACAAGTGTATGATGTAGCTCTTCCTCCAATTCTCTAAGATGTGTGGCCATTTTCCAGAGTGGGTGTATTGAAAAAAGGAAAATTAAATATATATTTTATCTTAATATTTCCATTGATACAAATTTTGCAGATTATAATAACGTCAAACCATGCATATGTATCTTAAGAGTGAGCTTAATATTCATTCTAAGGACATTTTAAAGTATATTTGCCAACAAATTTGCATCATACTTCAAGAACAAGAACTAATGTGTAGTATAAATACTGAAGATTCAAAATAATACTTTCACAAGAAAAGTTACAATCATTAAAGTAAGCCACTGCAAACTGTAGTGAGGAAATACATATGGTTTTAGATACATTATAAAAGCAAAGTTTTACTCTGAAAACTTGATGGATATACCTGAGCTGTTGAGAAATAGTCAATAAACATTGAGAAACATTCTTCAGTCAGATATTTTCGAATGGGAACAACTAGAGATGAAAAAGTCATAGGAGGTATGAGTTAAGCTCTCCACACATCCAGATTGACTGAAAAACTATACATGCACAAAAATGAACTGAACATGTGCAGTGAAAAGTAAAAGAGACTTGGAAATTGATTGCATCTCTGACTGTATCCCCCAATCCATACAAAAATCATTTGGTACAGTGAAAAAGACTTAAGGGGTCCAGGGTGTTGAGCACAAACTTTGTCCAAATTATTGGTGGATTATTAATTTCTACAGATACATAAATGATCCCTAGGAAGGTAGGTTAACAAGTAAAAATAGGAATTTTGAAAAGTAACTGAACAGAGAGACATAAGGGGCTATACACCATGGGGGAGACAGATTCTGAAGTTTAAGTCAAAGGAGTTACTAAAACAAAATCAATAGTCCTCAGAAAAATGAAACCCAATCTAGTATTGCTATGTTATCTAAAAAAAAGCCTATTTTCAACACAAGAACATAACACTACATATGCAAGGAAACAGAAAAGTGTGCCCAATTTTCATGAAATAAAATGAAGCAATAAAAATTGACTAAATCATATAAAATACAGAAAATGACAATCGATAGGAAACAGTAAAATACAATCTATAAAAATGATAATATGGAAATTCTAGAGTTGAAAACCATGACAAACAGAATAAAAATGTAATGGTTAGACTCAACAAAATATTTCTGATGTCACAAGATATATTCAATGGATTTAAAGATAGAACAATAGCAAATTTTCAATCCAGAAAATAGAGAAAAACAATGGAATGAAACTGAAGAAGATTTGGAAACCTATCATACAATCTTTAGCATCTCAACATATATGTATATAGTTCCAGCATGACAAAAGTGAAAACTTGACAGACTATGTGAAAAAACAACCCAGTGACTGTACAGGTATAACTTGACCCTCTTTATTACATGGTGGAAATTAGGGGTCAATGAACTGATGCAAGAAAATGCTGATCACTTTGCAACACCTATCAATGTGATTAAAATATTTTGTCTTTGAATCAGAATACTTAGTCTTCTGTTGTCTACTAAACTGTGGCAAGATAACTTGTTCCTTTTCAAATATAAGAAAATGCCTTTACAATTCTATAAGGACGTTTGATAAATTTATCAATTTGACAAAGAATATATATCATTAACTTATATCTCATATAATACTACTAAAATACTTAATTATTTTCCAGTAAGATCAGGAAAAGCCAGGGGTGTCCCTCCATGTCATTTTCAATCAATATTGTCCCTTATGTTATAGTTAATTTAATAAGGAAAGATTTTTAAAAAGACAGATTAAAAAGGGAAGAATTGAAATTTTCTTACTTCAAGATCACATGATTTCTATGTAGAATGTCCTGCAAATTGTAGGAGGGAAAGTTACTGGACCTAGTAAACACATTTGACAAATTTGCATAATTTAAGACCAATAAACAAAAGTCAATAGAATTATTTTATGCTAGTATCAAAAATTGGAAATTGAACCTATAAAATGATACCACTTCAAATAACATCAAAAATATGAAATGCTATGTGATGCCTTTGAGAAAAAGATATAGAAGACTTATACACTAAAAATTAGGAAACTTTGCTGATTGAAATTAAAAAGAACCTAAATAGGTGGAGTGTTATACCATGTCAATTAATCAAAAATTTTAATACACTGATGTCAACTTTCTCTAAGTTGGTGTATAGATCAATCTGGGATTAATGTAATCCCAACATTTTTTTCTTTTGTAAAAACTGACAAACTGATTGAAATGTTTTCTGGAAATACAACAGAACTAGAATAGGCAAAACAACTTTGAGATGGAACCATGAAATCAATGACTTAAACTACCTGAACTCAAGTCTTTTTAAAAAGCTAAAATAATAAAGACAAAATGACATTTGTGAGAGGACAAATGAATCCATACAATGAAAGAGAATTCAGAATTAGAATTTGAAGTTTTCAGTCTTTCTTTCCTTTTTATTACCTTGACAATTATTTTAGTTGCATTTATGGATAAGATTTATTACAGTGAAAGAATATAAGGCAAAAATCAACAAAGGGTAAAGGTGCATTAGGGCAAAGTTCAGAAGAATTCAAATGCAAGCTTCCAAGAGTTCTCTCTCAACAGAGTCACACAGAACATGCCAGTATGCCCTTAGATATTTTGTAGAATGCTTTTCAATTAGGATTTGTATGATGCTTCTTGATGAGCAAACTGCGGTTATGGGTTCTGGGAAATAATACCACAATGGTTAAGTACCTTCTCATTACTTCCATTAGGGTGTACAAGACAATGACATGATTGTACATTTTCCTCAATGTAGTGTCTGAGTTTATATTTTAAGATATTTACTTGTATCAAATGATACAATAAATCTTTTCAATTATGCTAATATTTTATACATTTGAGTTTGAGTATTTTTTTATATGTCTGACAAAGGTTTTAATAAGTTTATTTTTATGTAATTTATATTATTTATTACTATCTCACTTCATATTATCCACTAACAAATTATTATTTGTTTAAATATTTTTTGAAGACTTTCATTCATTAAGTTTTCATGTCTAAATGAAAAATATTAATCTCTCTATAGTTATTTTGAATTCGTCTTCCTTACTGAATTATCTTATAATTTGCAATATTTTTTAATCAATTATTTTTTATATTTCAGATATTTAATATACAATAGAGTATAGCAAATTATGGAATTGCCATATGCTGGGATATTATGATGCTATTCAAATACTTTTGAATACAATATTGATGCATTGAATACTGTATTATTATTACATAAACAAAACGAAATAAAAAATAATGGATTTTATCTAGGGTTAAATTTACTTCGGAGTACTTACTAAAAATACTCTTCTGTCCTCACCACCTTAAAATAAAAAATAAGGTCCGGCTCGGTGGCTCAGCCTGTAATCCCGCGCCTTTGGGAGGCTGAGGTGAGTGGATTGCCTGAGCCCGTGGGTTCGAGACCCGCCTGAGCAGCGAGACCTTATCTCTACAATAAATCAAAAAATCAGCCGGGCATGGTAGCACATGCCTGTAATTCCGGCTACTCGGAAGGCTGAGGTGGAAGGATCGCCGGAGCCCAGCAGGTCGAGGCTGCGGTGGCCAGGAGCGGCCATCGCACTCCAGTCTGGGTAACAGAGTGAGACTCCAACTCAAAAAAATAAAATAAAATAAAATAAAAAAATAAAAAATAAAAGTAAAAAATTCAGGGGACAAACCCCAGAATTCTGCTTTTTCTTTTTTTTTTTAGATTGGACAATACAGTTTATTTAGAAAGTAGATTGAAGAGAGATAGAAAAAGGGGATCCACCTTTGGGGAAGGGACCAGAGCTTAAAGAGAAGCATGGCAGCCATAGCTCAAAAAATACATGGCCTAGCCAGAGCTAAACAAAAGCAATGGCCTGCTTTGTTAACAAACAACCCTGGTGGTTGTGATAAATATAGACAATTCAAAATTATATAAGACATATACCTAGGAAAATTTAAGAATTATGCACTTGAATGATAATGAATTCATTGTATTCTCTGATCTTCACGCCATCTTTCAATTTAAAATAAGATCTGATGGGATCCCATCAATGGTGTAAGAAATCTGTCAAATTACGTCTGCTTCAGCAGTAGCAAGAAGTTTAAAAAGTTCTTTTGAATCTTTTATTATTTTAAGAAGCTGTATAAGATTGTTGGGTTTTTTTGGAACAATTTTGTGAATGGTAATGGTTTTGTTCATGTGAGAATGAGACAGAAAGATCCTTATAGAAGAAAGATTATATTTGGGGTGGTGGCAATGGGAATCACATTAACTCACCTAAAAAATCAAGATTAGCTAAATAATTTGTGGACCCCAGAGCAAAATGAAAATATTGTGCCTTTAATAAAAAGTTATAAAAAAAAAATGTTAAGACAGCAATAGCAAAGCATTAAGCCAAGTATGGGGCCCTTCTAAGAACAGGGTTTTTTGTTTGTTTTTTTGTGATTGCCCGGGTTCCATGCTCATGAAGCTTAATTCTCTAAGAGCAAGTAGACATTTAAAAAATAACTGTAGTTTCAGCTTTTCATGTACTCACTATAATTTTTTGGAACCAATATGCATATAGTTTTGAGCAAGAATGCAAATGGTATGCCTTTACAAAGGACATTATTTTTTTCAAACACTCTTTCCTCAGGTGACCTAATTAACATACATTTTTTCAAACCCAAAGCATCTCTTGAATCGTTATTTAGATTCATCTCAAGTAAATTTTTTTGCTTCTCTAAATAATCTTTTAAAATATTTTAATATCTCTATATAGTGTTATCCTTGTAACATAAGAAATGTATATGAGGGTAATGTCAAACATATATTTTAGAAATATCAAAATATCTGGACATCTTTTATCTAAAAGATAAAAGACATTTTAGGCAATTGATATTTCTCTTTTTAAATCTTCCATTATTCTAGGAAGCAAAGGATATTTTTAATCTCTCAGGAATATTCATCCTTATAGGTCATAAGTGTTGAGCTTTAGAAAAATCTCAATTTTCTCAACTTCTTTTCACTATAGGATTCCTTCCAGTAGAAGAAGAAATTATTTCTTGTTCATTGTTCTGTAATGTTATTAGTGATGTTTTCTCACTTGAACTCTTTTATTATTGGTAGTAAATCCTGTTGTCTTTTGAGTAATGGGGAAAATGTGCTTTAAATGTTAAAATTAAGATCCTTTTCTAGTTTTTCTGAATTTTAGGTCTTTAAAAAATTATATAATGAGACTTTTTTCCTTCAAAATATTTACTTTCTCACGTCCCTGTTCCCACTCTGATGCACGATCAATGTAAGAATAGTAGCATGAGTCTGGTTTTTAACTGTAGTGGACATTACTATATCCCTAAGTATTCAAGGAGAGTCTTGGGTCATGGAAATGTACCTAGACTCACTTAAGTCAATTCATATCTCTAAATTCTCACTGTTAAAATCTTTGTGGTCTTGGGTCAGTGTATAACAGACTGTTAAGGCTATTTCTTAAGGAAATAATTCAGCAGTAGGAGTATTCTTTATGGGTTCATCATTGTTTCTGTTTTTTTTTGTCATCAACTGTGGTAGCATGCATAGTGAAGACATTTTATAAGGCATTAAATTTAAATAGCATTAAAACATACTTATCGTCAACCTAGAAATGAGTATCATTCCCACTGCAGTGAAGAAGAAATATACTCAAAGGGAACAATGTGACCTTCAGTAAGGCAAGAATATTTTCCTTGAACCTGTTTCTTTAGCCTCCAAATGTTATGATTATAATCAACATAACATAGAAATCCAGGATATGTGTATAATGCGCTATCTTCACTATAACCTTCTTTCTCCTTTCTTAAACCCCCAATATATCCACATTTTTTACTAGTTTCATCACAGTTCCTTATGGACATAAATTCTCTGTCCCACGAGGAACTGGCTTGTTAATTTAATCATCTATGATCTGATAATTTTGCTGTTTATTCATGCCCATTTACTATTCCTACATCATTCAAAGTCCAAGGCAAGCTCCACCTCTGGAAATATTCTTTAAATCCAAGCCATATGGAGTTCTGTTAATACATAAGGGCAATGTTTGTATGAAGTGCTAAGGTAGCAGTTAGTTGTATTAGAAAGAACATTATTTTAGAGGCAAAGCAACCTAGATTTATGACTTACAAGATATATTTTAATTTTTGCAACCATTAAAGGAGCTAATTGCTACCACATAGAGTTTTGTAAAGATTGAAGAAATCATATTTAAAACACCAAATACAGTAATTAACACATGGTAAGTCATTAAAAACTTATTTTCTTTTTGTATGTCTTTCTATTGTACATCAATGAACTCTATAATCTACATAATAAATGCATTCAAATTACCTGTTATTTTCAGTGCTTTAACAATTAATTAATTTGGTCAATTTTTTTTTCCTAGGAATCTGTCTGTTTCATCTAAGTTGTAATGTGTTGGCATAAAGTGGTTCATAAAATTTCCTACAAACCTTTTGATTTTGGAAGAGTCTATAAAGATGTCTCTTTTTTCATTTTTTTTTGGTAATTTGTGCCTTCTCTCTTTTTTTATGTGTCAAAAAGGACTAAAGGACTTAGCTAAAGGACTAAAAATGTTATTGATATTTTGAGAGCAATAACTTTTGGTTTTAATGATTTTCTTTTATCTTTTTTCTGTTCTCTATCTCATTGATTTATGCTCTATTCTTATTTTCTTATTATCTTCTGAGTTTTATTTGCAGTTTTCTTCATAGTTTTTTGAGGTGAAAACTCAGATCCATGATTTTCTGCTTGACTTTGTCTCTAAATAGCTTGAGTCTGATTTGTCCAAATGTAGTTCTCTTTTTGCTTCTCCTACTAGGGATTATGTTGAGTTCATATACCAATTTTTAAATTGTGTTTAATGGGAACTATTTAATAGTAATAGTAAAATATGGGAGTATTATGAGTGAGAACATGTGATGCTCAGTTCTTTGTTATTGTCATTTTAATATATTTTACTTTAATTTAGTCAGTTCTCATTTCTTTTCCTGAAAGTTGGTCACATTTCCTGTTTCCTTGCATATTTAGAATTATGTTATTATTGCTGAAAAATAGACAATTTAGATAATATAGCAATATTGGATAGTGTTTTATTTTTCTGAGGAATTTTGATTTTGTTTTAGATTGTCTAGACTTAAAGTATTGAATCTGTCTCTCTCGTTCTGTGGCCCTTGATGTCCCTGCTCAGTTACATTTTTAAATTCCTCTTTTTACTTGTTAACCTACCTTTGCAGAGATCATCTATGTGTATATAGAGCTTATTGATCAGTCAATAATTTTGCACAATACCCTGCTCCCCACAGGTCTTCCTCACTGCACCAAGTGATCTTTGTATGTGTTGAGGAATGCAGAGTTGCAGCCAATTTTCATGTCTTGTTTGCTTTCACTTTTCACTTCACTTACTCAGTTCATTCTTGCACATGCATAATTTTTCAGTCAGCTTGGGATGTGTGGAGAACTAATCCCATACCTCCTGTGGCTTTCTCATCTCTAGATGTTCCCATTCAACTAAATCTGGCTGCTGCTCACCTTAACAAGCACTGCATCATTAAGATACCAAAGCTGAAAATTGTTAGAGTTTGTTTCCCAATATATTCCACCACTTTGGACAACAAAGCCATATGTTTTTGTCCTCCACCTCCAGATTTTAGCTCACCACATTTCTAACAAATTTTCTAGGTTTTGTAGCAAACTACACGCTGGTAAAATTACCATTTTCACCAAAATGCTGGGAAAATCTGGGGAAGAACTAGGGTCAGATGACAGCCTCTTCATTCAAAAGGGCACAGGGTCCCAGTTTTGAATTTGAAGCTCCTGAGTTTTTTCAAGAATACAAGCTTTCCCATGTATTGACAGTTTGTGTTCAATTTCTCAGACCCTGAAACAATTGCTTTTGAATATTTTGGCCTATTTATGTGTTTACTGTTTTGGCAAAATTACTGACCTTTTACCACCATACCCAGTTCTCTTTGGCATGTAGTTTTGGTTAACACTGGACTGTGTTTATAGATTAATTTGGAAGACTTTATCTCTTTATAATGTAAATAATTCATCCAATTACTTTTTTGCAGAATGCATATAGTTTAGGAACTCAAGGTTTTGTGGGAAAAAAAGTACCTACAGTGGAATGTACATATAATGAGCGATAACTTAATGAAATCATGTGGAAGGGTGATCTTGAAGAGCTAAGGAAGAAGTTGAGATTGGTGATGAAAAATATTTAGAAGATTTCATTCCCTTAACTGTGCTTTGGTTTTCTAGAAAGATGTAGTCACCTAACAGAAAGACCACAACATGTTTTAATCTTCATTGTTTATTATTATTTTCTCCTTTGAGTTTTTTATTTTTAGATTCTAATTGAAATGCCTAATGTGTTTGCTCTATTTCCTTAATTGTGTTTCGTAATTAGGTAACCAAAGTTGTGGCTTTCTCCTAAGACCTGCTCTAGCTTCATCCCTTTGGATTTTATACATAGTGTTTATACTTTGTTTCCTAAATTTTCTACCATTGTTTACTCCATTTTTATTTAGATTTTTTCTACTTTTCTAATATCTTATTTCGGTTAGTTTGAATTTATAGTATTTGTTTATATTCTACTGGGTCAGACAATGTATTTTATTTTAGATATTATGAATATGTGGAAATTTATCATGGCTCACTGCATAAAAACATTTTAACTGAATTATATATTTTTTAAAGTGTAGTTTTATATATGTTACTGATTATGCTATTGAATTTTTTTTCTCATTAATATTATTTCTCTATTTTTTCCTTTCTTTAATTTTTACATAGTCGATTGACATTAGGCAAAAAATAGTAGAAAAATAATTTCAGCTAAGATTTTTTGTCATTTTTTCGTGATATTTCTAAAAGTGTTGAAGAAGTGCAAGATGGTCACCTAGAAGCAGCCAACTTGTGCTTTTCTCATGGAGTAAACCAAGGAAGAGAGAGACCACCCTCCGCCCCAGCAGAACAAACAGATTGAGATGGAGGACACACTTCACAACACACAGAGGAGCAGTGGGACCCACACAGTGCAGCTAGAAAAGAGAAGAGGCAGCCTTTTTTGGAGCCAGGAAGTTCAATCACAAGTTGCCTTGGAACAGGAGAGCAGCTTCTGGACATTGGGAAATGGTGAGTGTGGGAAATTAGAAATTTGGTGCTCCTGCACTTGGAGGGTTCCTAGAGCCTCAAATGACTCCAGTCCCACACGGACATTGGCTTCAATATCGCACAGCTGCACACTGCCAGAACACAAATGGAGCTGTCGGGGCATTCAATCTCTAGATACCTCTTGCTGAGCCATCTCCCAAGAACTTGAGTCCTGTAAGTTGTGGGCTGTGTCCTGTGGCCAGCTCCCAGGTTGAAAGGAAACAGAAAACTTGGACTCTTTCATTTACCCCAAGGGCAAATTCTGCTGTTGCCAGCAGTTTCTATCTGGGGCAGCCTGCAGCAAAGGACCCTGTTAGTGAATGCACCTTTGAGTCCTGAGTATGGTTAGCCTCTGGCAAGGGAGGAGGAACCCAGAGGAAACTCATCGTTCTATTAACCTTTTATTCTGAACATATCTGTGCAACAGACAGCTCTGTCACTCCTGCAGTGTTGCCACAGTAGTCAAGAAACTCTTCCCTGCTCTGGATTCTCACTGGGTGCACACAGGTGGGGAGCTGAAATGTGGACCAGAAAGACCCAGACCTTGAGAGAAATCTTGCTGCTGAATGAACCTTCATGTTTTGAATATGGACAGCTTCTGGCAAGGGCAGGGGAGCTGGGGAGAGCCTATTGTCTACAACCACTCTCATTTTTTGTGAACTCTTTTATACAACAGATACTGCTTGGCTGATTCTGTAGTGCTGCCACCATGGACAGTAGACCCCTGCCCTGCCATTTACCACTGGGGAGCTGGAGAGTGGTCAAAACTGATCTAGCCTTCCCTGACCAGCTTCCCCCCCAACACCCTTAAAAGCCAAGGGGCAGGGGAATTTTGATAGTTCCCATAACCCTGTCCATTGATTAGGTCATCTATGTACTATTCCAGGGCAACAAAGGTAAAACGGAAAGACCACAGCCTCTACCACCGTAGGTGGTAGCTGGCAAGTGCCACCTCATGGCCCAAAGTCAACTTGACACAGCTCATTACAACATCTGAGACAACAATATAGCCCTTAAGAAGGAGATAAGAACAAAGCCTATGTCACCATACATCTCACAGAATACTCTATAGACTGCAGCATCAGAGAGCATCTCGAGAGGGTCCTCCAGAGACATTCAACTTGTGCCTTCACATTACTGAATTCCTTGCAGGTATCCTCCAGCACAAGACAAATTATGGCAGCCTTATAGGACATCTAGACCCAGAAGAATGACAGCACTCACAGAGCCCTCATAGATTACCAATCCTAGGGGAAGGAGGAGTGCACAACAACAGGCGAGTACCCTGTGGGACAAAAGTTAACAAAGACCTCAGTGAATTTCACTGGAATCTTCCCCAACTGCCTCCATCAGAGTCAAGGCTTTAACTCTCTATGAGTACACTACATACAACCAAACTCTCAAACTGCAAATAGTTCTCACTCACAAGTTTCTCCTTATAGCCTGAAGTCTGAAAGATCCAGTCAATAAAGAAGTACTAGGGAAGAACAAAGAGTACACCATGCCACTAAGTAACAAGATAAACTTCATTAATCCTTTGGCATTCTAGACCCACAAGAAACAGTGCGGCTACACACATACCCAATATGTGCTACCACAGACAGCATCTGAGAAAGCCAACACACAAATATTCTCTATAACCGAGGAACACATTTAGAGCCTATACCACTGAAAACACCAAGAGCTGAATTTAATGATTGTAAAGTATACACATTGAAGTCACATCTTTAAGAGAAACAAAACAAAAACAATTGAATAAAAAAAAAAAAAACTTAAATACTCTACCCAAATGAGAAAGAAACAAAAAAATTTTCTGGACAATATATAAAAACAGAGCTTCTCAAATCTCCCCAAAGGCTAAACTAACTTTCCAGTAATGGATCCCAACCAAAAGGAAATCTTTGTCATACCAAAAACAGAATTCAAAAGATTGATTAAAACATTGCTCAATGAAATCCAAGAAAAAATTGAAAATCAACATTTTTTTGTAAACACTCGGGGCATGATTGAAAAATTATCAAAAGAGATAGATACTTAAAAAAAAATCTGAACTTCTGGCAATGAAACACTTGCTTAGGGAAGTATAAATCGCGGTGAAAAGTTTGACAGTAGACAAACCAACTAGAAGAAAAGATATCAAAACTTGAAGACAAGCCTTTTGAATTAGCTCAATCAGAAAACAATAAAGGAAAAAGAATCAAGAGAACAGAGCAAAGTGTCCAAGAAATGTGGGATTATATAAAATGTCCAAATCTAAGAATCATGTGTGTTCTGGAAGAAGAGAAAGTAACAGATTTGGAAAATTTATTAGAGAGAATAATTGAGAAAAAACTTCCTTGGTCTTGCCAGAGATTTAAACATTCAGATGCAAAAAGGCCAAAGAACCTTCAGAAGATTCACTGTGAAAAGGTCATCCCTAAGGGATATAATCATCAGATTATAAGCAGTTAAGGTGAAGGAAAGAATTCTAAGAACACTGAGAAAAAAACATCAAATAACAAGCAGGAGTAGCTATTTTTGTATTAGATAAAACAGACATTAAGTTAACAAAAGGGAAAAAAAGACAAAGAATGATATTATATAACAGTAAAGGGTTCAGTCTAACAAGAAGATATAACAATTTAAATATATACATATATTCACCCAACATGAGTTACAAGTTTTATAGCATATAAGTTCTATTAAATCTAAGAAAAGACATAGACGGCAATAATAATACATCAACACTCCATTTACATACATAGATTATCAAGGCAAAAGTTCAACAAAGAAATATTGGAGTCATTCGCACCTTTGGGAGGCTGAGGTGAGTGGATTGCCTGAGCCCGCGGGTTCGAGACCTGCCTGGGCAGTGAGACCTCATCTCTACAATAAATCAAAAAATCAGCTGGGTGTGGTAGCGTGCACCTGTAATTCCGGCTACTTGGAAGGCTGAGGTAGAAGGATGGCCGGAGCCCAGCAGGTCGAGGCTGTGGTGGCCGGGAGCGGCCACTGCACTCCAGTCTGGGCGACAGAGTGAGACTCCAACTCAAAAAAAAAAGAAATATTGGAGTCAAAATGGACCCTCAAGCAAATGAACTTAACAGACATCTATCTACAGATCATTAGAACATACCCCAAAACTATAAAATATGCATTTTTCTCATTAGCACATGGAACATTCTTAAAGGTAGGACATATGATAGGCCACAAAACAAGTCTCAATAAATTTTTTAAAATGAAATAATATAAAGTAACTTCTCAGACCACTGAGGAATAAAACTAGAAATAAACTTCAAAAAGAACTCTCAAAACCAAATAAATACAAGGAAATTAAACATTCTGCTCCTAAATAATCTTTTGGTCAATAATAAAATCAAGTGGAAATTCAAAAATGCTTTCAAATGAATGGCAACAATGACATAAGTTATCAAAATCTCTTACACAGCCAAAGCTGTACTCAAAGAAAAACTTATAGTGCTTAAGGCCCACATCAAAAAGGTTTAAAGAGCATGTATTGACAAGGACCTGGAACAATTTGAACAAATAGAATCCAAAGTGAGCAGGAAAAGAAGATCAGAGCAGAACTAAATAAAATTGAACCCCCTCAAATACAAAGGTACAAAGGATCACCAAAACAAAAAGTTGTTTCTTTAAAAATATAAACAAAATTGATAGACCACTAACTAGAAAAGAAATGAAGAGTGAAGATTCAATTTTACTAGATCAGAAATGAAAATGGAGACATTAAAATTAAATACCACAGAAATATAAAAGATCATTGAAGATTATTATAAATATCTCTATGCAAACAAACTAGAAAATCTAGAGAAAATGGATAAATTCTAGGAAACATACAAGCCCTCAACCTTGAATTAGGAAGAAATAGAAACCCGAAATAGTCAAATAATGAATGGTATGATTGAATTAGTAATTAAAAGTTCCCAACAATAAAAAGCCCAAGACCCAACAGATTCATGCTTAATTCTATCAGATTTTCAAAAAAGAACTAGTACCAATTTGTTGAAGCTATTCCACATAATTTAAAAGGGGGGGATTCTCCCTAACTCATTATACAAAGCAAGTGTCACCCTAATACCAAAGCCAGGAAAAGACACAACCACAAAAGATAACTATAGACTGATACCCTTGACTAACAGATGCAAAAATACTCAACAAAATGCTAGCAAATAGAACTGAATAGCACATTAAAAAAATAAATCCACCATGATCAAGTGAGTTTTATCACAGACATGCAAGAATGGTTCAACATATGCAAATCAGTAAACGTGATTCACCAAATTAACAGAATTAAAAACAAACAATATATGATTGTTTCAATCAATGCAGAAAAAGGCATCAAGTAGAACTTGTCATCCCTTTACAATAAAAGCTCTCAGCAAAATAGGCATATCAAGAACATTCCTCAAAATAATAAAAGTTATTTATGATAAATCCATCACCAATTTCATCCTGAACAGGGTAAAGTTGAACATATTCCCCCTAAGAACAGGAACAAGGCAAGGATGCCCACTTCACCACTCCTATTCAACATGGTAGTAGATGTTCTAGTCAGAGCAATCAGGTAAAAGAAGGAAATGCAGGATATCCAAATTTGAAAAGAAGAAATCAAACTATCTCTGTATGTGATAATATAATCTTATACCTAGAAAATCCTAAAGACTCCTCCAAAAGACTCCTGGACTTAATAAATGAATTTGATCAAGTCTCAGGATAAAAAATACACACAAATCAGTAGCACTGTTATACACCAATAGCAAACAAGCTAAGAGTCAAATCAAGAACTTAATTTTATTTACAATAGCTGCCAAATGCTAAAACACCTATTAATATACTAAATGAAGCAGGTGAATTATCTCTACAAGGAGAACTCCAAAACACTGAAGATAGAAATTGTTGAGGAAAAGAACAAATAGTAAAAACATTTCATGCTTATGGTTTGGGAAATCAACATTATTAAAATGATTGTGTTACCTAAAGCAATCTACAGATTTAACACAATTTCTGTCAAACTTCCAACATCATTTTTCATGGAATAAAAAAAAAAATCCTAAAATTCACATGAAACCAAAAAAGCCAGAATAGACAACACAATTCTAAAAACAAAAACAAAAAACAAAAAACAAAGCATCACATCCTAGATATCAAATTATATTACAAGGCTATAGCTACCAAAACAAGATGATATTGGTACAAGAGCAGACACGTGGACCAATGGAACAGAATAAAAATCTGGAAATAAAACCCAAATACCTACAACCAACTGATCTTCAACAAAGCAGACAAAAACACACTGGAGAAGGACATCCTGCTCAACAAATGGTGCAAGGAACATTGGATATCTACATGAAAAAAAGTAAACCTATCTCTATCTATCCCCATGTACAAAAATTAACTCAAGATGGATTAAAGACTTAAATGTCAGATCTGACATAGAAATTCTAGAAGAAGCATAGGAAAAACTATTTTGGACATTGGCCTAGTTAAATAATTTATGGCTAAGACTCCTCAAGCAAATGCCACAAAAACAAAAAATAAACAAGTGGAACTTAATTAAACTAAAAGGCTTCTGCACCACAAAAGAAATAATCAACAGAGTAAATAGGCAACCTACAGAATGGGAGAAGATATTCACAAATTATGCATCTGACTAAGGACTAATATAAAGAATCTACCAAGGACTCAAACAAATCAGCAAGAAAAAAGCATATAACCCCATTAACAGTGGGCAAATAACATGAGCAGACATCTCTCAAAAGAAGATGTACAAATGGCCAACCAAGATATGAAAAACTACATCATTCATCATTAGGGAAATGCAAATTAAAACCATAACAAGATAACACTTTACACCAGTCAGACATTGTTAAAAAACAATAGGTGTTGACATGGATGCGATGAAAAGGGAATGTTTAAACACTGTTGGTGAAAGTGTAAACTAGCACAACCTCTGAAAATCAACATGGAAGTTTCTCAAATAACTAAAAATAGATTTCCCATGTGATCCAGCAATTTTACTATTTGGCATCTTCCCAAAGAAACAGAGCTTGTTATACAAATTGACACCTGTACCCATATGTTCACAGCAGCCCAATTCACAATTACAAAGATGTAGAATCAATCTAAATGCCCAACTGATTAGTGAATAATGAGAATGACATATATTATATTGTTATATTATATTACGGTATATAATATATATATATTATAATATATTACATTGCCATGTAATACTTTTCAGCCATGAATAGGAATCAAATAATGTCTTTTGCATTAATCTGGATGAAATTGGAGATCATTATCCTAAAGAAGTAAAAGAGGAATGGAAAAACAAATGCTGCGTGTTCTCATTTATAAGTAGGAGCTAAACTAAGGAACTGAAACAGCATATAGAATGACATAATGGGCAATAAGAACTCAAAAGGGAGAGGATGGGGTATAGGGATGAAAAATTATCTATTAGGTACAATGTATACAGGTGAGAGTGGGGGATACACTTAAAACCCAGACTTCTTCACCACTGTACAATGTATCCCTGTAACCTAAGATCATTTGTATTCCCTAAAGTTATTGAAATTAAAAAATCTAAGATAAAATAAAAGTGTATTTTATCTTTACATTTTATGTTGTTGGCATCTAACATATATTTTGTGCCTCGTCGGTGACCAGCACTGACCAAGGGTGGGTTAGGACCCGCACCGGAGAATCAGGAGACGGCGAGAAGACCACTCGGAGGCAGTTCTTCTGGGAACAGTCTGATCAGGACTGGAGCCAAATTTTATTCAGACTCCTTCCAACTTATATACCATTTTCTATACCTTCCAGCAGTGTGATAATCACTCACTGGGGGCGTACAAGTTCCGTGCTTTACAAACTATGCATCACAAGACCACCACAAGATCTGCAATTTCCAAGCAAACAATTCGAATTCCATGATGCCTGCCGTGCTTACATTAAGGTCACAGGTGCACAATTTTAATACAAATCGTTCAAAGTGTTTTCCATAATGTTCAATGAATCATTCATATTATACTCTTTGCTCTATACCCTGATTAATACAAAAAACTTTCCTGAGTTAACTCTAGGTTCGATCCAAGTTCACTGATTCCCAATATTTTTAACAATTAATATTATCAACTTAACACTATACTATAATCTATAAGTTTAGTTAAATGACTTAACTGTCAGTTATACTATTATCCTATTACGATTTAACGTAATGCCTTATAACTCAGTTAAAACTTATTCTTAAACTACAAAACTTTACTATAATTCATATGTTTCATATGTCTAAACTTTAATTTTTATATGATCTAGTTATTGGACTTTAATACTATGCTATATCCTATTAAGCTAATACCTCATCATTAACTCTTTTATAAATCGTATAGTAATTATTATATTTGAGTAATGTAGCAAAAGGAAACAAAACAGCAAGCATAAATTTACGCAACTATGAGTGTATGTGTATATATTTTATCCTAACAAGTCTACTCTAAAAATCAAATAGTAGCTGTCACACTCTTGAACAAGGAAATGCAGGGCTGCCAAGATGGTGGTCATGGGCTGAAGCAGACAGAGTTTCGGTAATTAACAAAACAAAAGAAAACGTTCTGCCTGGCTAGGGGCAGGGCGACAAAACTATCATGGTAATTTAGTTTCTAATCTTAGCCCTAGGGGAAACAGCTTTCGGGAACAAGAGCTTACTACCCAGTCTACCAGGAAATAGAAGTTAAAAAATATCTAGAAAGAAGTAAAACTTAGAAAGACAGAGAAATAATTCTGCTGTGCACTTCCATCAGGTGTATTGAGATTTACTTACAAGTTTTACTGCCACGTATGCACACTGGTCACTAATCACACGCCAATATTATAGGTATAACTGATATCCTATGTCAGAGGCGATCTTCCAGATGGGCCTTTACAGGCCTCAGCCATGTAGCTATAGATGTTGCCTCCCAACAGTGCCTTTGTAAATTTGATGTTCTTTTTATCACATCATTGCTCTCAATATATAATAAAATGGCTAAGAACTGTTTATTTCTGTTTAACTTGGTTAATTGTTGACCCATTCATTTTTTTTAAACTTTGGTGTCTTTTTCCCTTTATATATAACTTTTATATGCACTTTGCTTTATTTGGTTAAATTGAATTTGACATCACATTTTTGCACTTTTGTTGTTTATTTAGGTGACTTATATTATGTGTTTTAATCATTAATGTACTTCTACACATGTATTCTTATATCATGATTTTATTTTCTGATAATCTTTTTTCTTTTTATTTTTTGAGTTAGAAGCTCACTCCATCACCCAGTTAGTAATCTTTTTTAGCCCCATTTCTATTATGCTCTTTGGTACCTAAACTCTTTTAAATATTTTTGTTTTGATTGCTTAATTAGGAAGTAGATGCAGTTTTCATTCACATATTTAAGTGATCAGTGTTAACTTTATGTTTTTTAATTCATATCTCTATACTTAATATATACAACTTTTCTACAAATGAAACCAACTTTACTTTCTAAATTTAAAATTGTGTACAATTTTCAGAACCATTTAGTATTTCATTTATCCTAATGAAAATCTAATGACATATGCATTTCTTGGTCACTATCAGTAGTTTTATATCTAGTGGCAAAAGACCACATTAATAAGTAATTTATTTAATTTTAACTTTTATAAAAATAAAACCTGAGTATACAGTAGAAAAATAGTAATGCTACTAAAAAATTGTGCTGTCATTTTTTTCAGTGCTATTGTATTTTGTGATTACTCTCTTACCTCCCATGCACTTTTCTTCCAAGTACTCACTGATTCCTTTATTTATTTTTAGACCGTAAAGTTCATGAAATTAGAAATTTATTATTCTAGTGTCTTAATTTCCAATCATAATTCTTTCTAATGCTGATATTTTTATTGATTAGCTGTATGTCTACCTAAATTAGTAGCTGTGATTTAAAAAGCATAACTTTGTTGAAACATGTTTCCTTTTCAAAACATCAGTTTTACTGGTATTTTATGCCAATGCAAAATTATTATAATTTTTATGATTTCTTAAGAAATATGAACGTAAAAAAATCTTCCCAATTTTTTATACATATCTTGCACTATAACCCATGTCATTGAAAGAAATAAGATAGAAAAAAAGATTTCTCTGTCAACAAATAAGAAGAACCTTCGTTTGTCAGCACACACAATTATATGTACACATAAGAGAATTTCAGAGTAAGACACTAATTTTACTACTGGAGAAAATCTGGATAAGATGTGAAAGATAAGTAAACTTAAGGTTGTCTTACCTTACTACTGAAAATACTTGTGAAGGTATGTTGTAAAAATGGAATCATTTTTTCTGAGAAAAAATAATTAATCCAATCAATCTTGTTCTTTTATTGGTCCGTGGGTACAGATTTTTTGCCTAGCCTGTGTTTGTTTAAAAGTATTCCAACATAAAATATGCTACTAATGTTAATGAGCAAAGAAAAACAAGTAAAAACTGTATTCAAGATTATTTCAAGTGTGTATCACTAGTAATATTTCAATATTATGAAATCATTACAGAAACAATAAAATTATTCTTGTTCTAGACATGGCATGAAGTGAAAAAGCAATGGATCTTTTATAGTGTAGTATGGGCACAACTACCTATAGGTCAAAATTGAAGAAAAAACACATTTTAAGAAGATACAGCATGACTTCCAGAGCTATTGCTCCATATATTGAAGAACTTATTAATCTTAAAAAACCACACCCATATATGATATCAGCTAAGGAACTGGGTACTTGATAAATCAGACATGGAAACTTTGTAGGTGGTATCTGTTACTTTTTTGTATGATAAAACCAAAGTACACATCTTTCTACTGAATGGAAGAATAATTCTGAGAGTAAATTTATGATATTACTTAAAACTTAAGGAAGATCCAGTGTGCTGGCTGTCTTTGATTTCCAGATCTCCTTTCTGTTCACTTTTACCAAGTTCAGTGCTAACCTGCATGGATGGTATTACTAGGTTCCTTTGTTTTATGGATTCCAGCTGGATTTTGTTGAGGGCCATGAGGCCATGAGAGAAAGGTCATCTTCAGGAGATCAGAGGCAAAGACGAGAGTGATATCTGCATATTTATTCTCTTGGCTTCCTTTATATATGGTCTACATGGTCACACACCAGGTGGTATATCCCATCGAAAATCTTAGCCTTATACTTGCTCCACCCAGTGCTCTTGCTCTACATATTATAGTAGTCCTCTCTCCTCTCACCCTTCAGGTTCAAGAATTATAGTTGTCTCTAAGGTTGCTAGCCTAACCTGAACTCTTCTCTGGTCTATGACTTTGCAAATATACCTTCTATTAAGCATGCTTGATACTACCTAGATTATTTTATCTATTTCCTCCTAATACTTGGTCTGACACACCAGGTATATGACCATATGAGCATTAGCTAATTAGAGAAGATAGAATAAATGAGATCTATAAATGTGATCAGAATGCAAATCCATTTGCATGTGATTAGATCATTTATATTTAATATAATCATCTTATATGTTTTATTTAGGGATATCATTATATGATTTGCTTTCCATTTATTTCTTTTCATTTTTATTCTACTCCTACTTTCCTGGCCTATTTTAAGTCAATTACATATTTTTCAATATACTATTTTACCAATTGGAATTTTTGCTATATATTTTTATTATCTTTTACTGTTGCTTTGGAAATTAAATATAACATACACAGATTTTTACAGTTTACATAGGATCTTACCATTTCAAATATAACATAAAAATCTTACTTCCATATAAGTATTTCTACTCTGATCCTCTTTTATATTCTGGTTGTCTTATATATTATATCTATCTACATTGTAAAATCTCAAGACAATGTTGTATTTGGCTTCAAATAGTAAAAAATTTGACTGAAATTAAGAAGAGAAAATTGTTTATTTTATTTTTGCAGATATTTGTAATTTATGTTGCATAGTCTACATTTTCAAAATGTGAAGTTTCCTTCTGGTATCATTTTGTTTTTATCAGAAACACTTTAGTTAGTATTTCTCAGGGCTGGTAACACAGTGTCTTATTTTCTTTAGTCTGAGAGTATCTGTACATCACCTTCTTTCCTAAATAATATTTTCACGGGATATAGAATTGTGCAGTGACTATTTATTTGTGTAAGCATTTAAATAATAGTCTCTCCATTGTTTCTGATAGGAAATTTACTGTTCTTTGAATAATTGTTTCCCTAGACATAATGTGGCATTTGTATTTGGGTGCTCTCAAGACTAGCTATTTGTCTTTAGTTTTCAAGATTTAAATTGTGATGTTTCTAAGCAAGGCATTCTTTGAATTTATCTGGTTTGGAGTTTATTTTTTAATTTGTAAGATTTGTATATATTTTTTACCAAAATTTTACACGATTTTAGTTAATAATTATTTCTTCACATTTTTTGACATTAAATCTTTTGGAGAGTGAATTAGTCACTTTTCATTGATACATACTTGTTATAAATATTTTGGGAGTATGAGTGATATTTTGATATGTGCATACAATGTGCAATGATAAAACCAGGTTGATTAGGACATTCATCACCCTAAACATTCACTCCTTCTTTATGCTGAGAACATTCCCAGATATTTTGACTATACAGGTACTATTCTTAACTGTATTCACCCTACTGTACTATAGAACACTAGATCTTACTCCTTCTATTTAACTGTATTTTTGTACCTATTAACAAGCCTCTTTTTATCTCTCCCTTCTCTCTCCCTTTCCAACCTCTACTAACCACCAAGCAGTTCTCTACTTCTGTGAGACCCACTTTATTAGTTCCCATAGGTGAGTGATAACATTCAGTATTTGCCTTTCTGTGCCTGACTTATTTCACTTAACATGGCCTTCACTTCCATCCATGTTGTTGCAAAGGACAGGACTTCAGTTTTTAATAATTGAAGAATATCTCATTGTGTATATGTACATTTTATTTATCTGTTCTTTTTTTGAAGGACACAGGTTGATTTCATATCTCGATTATTGTGAATAGTGCTACAGCAAACATAGGAGTACAATTATCTCTTTGATTTACTGACTTTCTTCTTCTTCTTCTTCTTCTTCTTCTTCTTCTTCTTGGATATATACCCAGCAGTAGAATGACTGGTAATATGGTAGTTCTATTTTTAGTTTTGTGGAGAGTGCCATACTGTTTTTCATAATGACTATCCTAATTTACAATCCCAACAACAGGGTACAAGAATTCTTTCTCCACATCCTCACCAGCATTTGATTTTTTTCCTTCTTTTTGAGAAAAGCCATTTAAAATGGGTAAGATGATATTTAATTGTGGTTTTGATTGGCATTTTTCTGACAATCAGTAATGTTGATCACTTAAAAAACATACTTGGCCATTTATGGGTCTTCTTTTGAGAAATGTCTATTCAGATCTTTTGCTCATTTTAAAATCAGATTTTTTTTGCTATTAAGTTGAATTACGCACATATTCTAGTTATTAATTCTTTGTTTGATGAAAAATTTGGAAAAAATGTCTCCATTTCTTAGGATTTCTCTTGACATTGTTGACTATTTTCTTTGCTGTGCAGCTTTATGTGATTCCATTTGTCTATTTTTGCTTTTGTTGCATGTGCTTTTGAGGTCTACTCCAGAGATCTTTGCCCAGACCAATGACTTGAAGTGTTTTCTATGTATTTTCTTCTAGTAGTTCCATATATTCTGATCTTAGAAAAAAGAAGCAGTGCCAGTTCATTCAGCAATAAACTTCTCAGCAGAAACCATATAGGTCAGGATGTTTGTAGAATCCTCTTTTTTGCTTTTGACCTTTGAGAGTTTGGATATTATATGCCTTGAGGTCGTCTTATTTAGATAGACACTGGAGCCGGGCTCGGTGGCTCAGCCTGTAATACCGCGCTTTGGGAGGCTAAAGAGAGTGGATTGCCTGAACCCGCGGGTTTGAGACCCGCCTGGGCAACTAGGCGAGATCTCATCTCTACAATAAATCAAAAATTAGCCAGGCGTGGTAACGAGTGCCTGTAGTTCCAGCTAATGGAAGGCTGAAGCGGAAGGATCGCCGGAGACCAGCAGGTCGAGGCGGCGGTGGCCGGGAGCATGCCACTGCACTCCAGTCTGGGCGACGGAGTGAGACTCCAACTCAAAAAAATAAATAAGTAAAAATAAATAAAATAAAATAGATAGACACTGGTAATCTCTGACACTTCTGTACCTGGATAATTGTATCTTTCTTTTTCTAGGTTTAAAAATTTGTTAAATTATTTATTTAAATTAGCTTTCTACCTTTCACTCATTTTAACCACCTTCTTGAATTTGCTCTTTTCAGATTATTATCTATATCCTGTGGTTGTTCTTTATTCCTTTTTATTCTATTTTTTCTTTTTTTTACTGTATATTTTTCTGTACCACAGACCTAAATATCTTCTGAAACTTCAAATAAACTGGAAAACAGCAATTCTGAGGGTAGCAATAATACTAGCCATACTAAACCACAGTCTTTTGTTAGTTGATCAATACTATAAAAATTTCTCTAATTCAGTGTTTTTTACGAGCTAGATGCTAAAAAATGCATTTAAAAACTTTAGGAGAGTTACTATAGGTTTTTAACTAATTCAAAGTAATACTTAATATGCAATATTAACAATGGTAGCATATTAATTAAAATATTAATATGCAATATTATATTATAATATTATGTAATAGTAATAATGATATGTTAAGTAAAAAGCCACATACATTACTTATACTTCTTATTCCATGAAAGAGTTCCATTGAATGCCTTGAAAAGGAAGCTACCAATGTCAACAATTCTCCTGAGAAATCTTTTAGAGCCAATGAGACACCTTCTAACAAAAAAGGTAAAGTTACGTGTGATATTTAAATAAATATGTCTTAATGATTCTTTAAATATATTTAATTAACCTAATTTGAGTTAACAAAAATTATATATTTTTAAATTTAATATTATTTATATAATAGTAATTATGTATGTAGATGTAAATTTTATTGTGTATATATTTCTACTTATGTATGTATATCTAAATTCCAGCTTATTTATGGCATTTGCTAGCAGTACAATTTTCACCAAAGTGTCTAAGAAAACCAGAAAGGCTTTTAACAACATCTGGAGATATACTTCTCTGCCCAAGACCTTCCTTACATGGATTAAAAGACTGAAACTCAAACACATACAAAGATGAAGAGAACTGTGGGCACATACTGCATGTTGGTAGGTGTACTGCTAACATATCAGATGTAAAGGCAGGTAGAAAAAGAGTCGTGCAAATGATGCACTCTGGAATTAATAGTCATGTCTGTATACCAACAGTTAAAACATAAAAAGAGAGGAGAAAACTGTATCTCAATCAAGAGAAACTGCAATAGATGAATGCCTGATAGGTGATAATAATTGATTTAGGAACAAGCTGTTCTCATTAACTTGCCCTCCAGGCGAAGATTTGAAAAACTCTGGCAACACTTAGCTAGGGGGTTACCAATTGTCAGTATTTTAAATACAAAAATCTATTACATGAGGTGTTTGGGAAATAAGAATATACTATAATACATGTATATAATGTTCCTCTTTTTTTTAGCTTACGTTATTCAGAATTGTATTGATTGGCTGCATAATAAAAGAACAAGAGTTTATTATGTTGTTTTTTTTGAAACCATCTTGCAATTATTCTGAGTGTCCTGTGTTCAAATGCAAGGAAGCATGCTATTTATCCTGTCTCTAACAAAACCATATCTTGAAAAATTTCTCCTTATTTGAAAGTTGTTATGGGTTTAATTGTGTCCTCCCCCCCCCAAAAAAAGAAATCTTAAAGTACTGACCTAAACAGCATGTGAGTTTATTTGTAAATACTGACATGGCGGATGTAATTAATTAAGATAAGGTCATGATGGAGTAGTATAGGTCCTCAAGCTGATATAGCTATATTCTTACAAGTCACATGGGAAGAACATCATGTGATAATAGAGGTAGAGACTAGAGTGAAGCAGCCATAAGCCAGAGAACATCAAGGACTGTCAGTCTCAGAGGAGGCTGTTCTTACTGATACCTTAATTTTGGACTTCTCACTTTCAGAGCTGTAAGGGGGAAAAATTATATTGTGTCAAGACACTCAGCTTGTGGTACTTTGTTACACTGGTTGTAGGAAGCTAAAACAGAAATGCAGAAGCAATACAGAACAAAACAATGTGATGCATGAAAATTACTTTAATTTCAGGAAAAGAAAATGATTTAAAAGCACAAAAAAAACATACTCTAGGAATTATACTTAAATTATTAATGATGACAGTACACTTTGTTTTATCATTTATATTTTCAATTAAGTTTAAAAATAGGGCAGACATTTATAAAGAAAATTCTAGGATCAAGGCAAGGGCACAGAAGAAGACAGTTGGTAAGAATGCAAAGTGCCGGGCTTGGGGGCTCAGCCTGTAATCCCAGTGCTTTGGGAAGCCGAGGTGAGTGGATTGCCTGAGCCCGCAGGTTTGAGACCCTTCTGGGCAACTTGGCGAGACCTCATCTACAATAAATCAAAAATTAGCCGGGCGTGGTAGCGCGCGCCTGTAGTTCCAGCTACTTGGAAGGTTGAGGCAGAAGGATCGCCGGAGCTCAGCAGGTCAAGGCTGCGGTGGCTGGGAGTGGCTACTGCACTCCAGTCTGGGTGACAGAGTGAGACTCCAACTGAAAAAAAAAAACAAAACAAAACTCCCCAAGAATCAATAAATAATGAGAAAAGATAATCAATAAGGAAGAAACTAAAAGAGAAGAAACATAAAAATTATCTTTTTTCACAAGATAGAAGTCTGAATAATTTAACAGAATCTACAATAAAGATATATTTGAAGAAAACCTTATGGAACTGAAGTAATGTTCATAGATATTCAAATAAATCCATGCATGCAGAAAACAACACATATTTTTCATTATCAATTTTAGATTTTAAAAGACAGCATTGTTAACAGAGACCAATACAAATCTTTTACATGGATATTTGTTTTTAAAAGTCATAAAACATACGTGTATAAGCAGATTAATGCTGCATTAAAATGTAAAGAAAGAAAATTGTGATTTTAGCTGTAATGGTGTTGGATTTGTCCTCACACTATGTACAGGCATATACTGGACAAAGTATATCACAACTTTTTTTCAGCTATTGCACAGCAGACTGATCAAGACTAATATTCATAAGAGAGGCAAAACCTAATGTTGTGGTCTGCATTCAGCCTTGTTTCCTGCCTGGAGATGATTTCCAACCTATGAAATAAAGAATTGGAGTCCAAAGAAACACCACTGATGGCCATTGGCAGAAGAAATATAAAATATAACCTAGACATGAGAAGCTGGAATTGAGGCCAGAATAGGAGACTGGAATGTGCAAGGGAAGTTACTACAAAGAAAGAAGCTCTTTGGTCCCCACTTTGCCTGGTTTGAGAGCAGGTACCCTTACTGATGTTATATACGATGACCACTTATCTACCTAATCCTGAATTGTACCCTATATCTTTAAAATATATATTTTTTAATTTTAAAAAAGAAAGATCCTAAAATCTGCATTTGAGATTTCCTTCTGGTCCCTGTATGAACACTAAGTTATACAATTCCAGGACATAACTCTCTGAGTTCTGGCAAATGGCAACTTCTAGAGGGCATAAAATGAAAAAAATCTGAGAAGGTGTAAAATGAAAACATTTCTCAACTCTCCAGGCATTCAGCTTAGGCTATATAAAAACCATCTATTAGGATAAGGATCACACTCCAGGGTAAGGGCTATGTCACAGAACTAAGGACCAAGGCAAAAGAATCCTCAAACCAAGACTCAGCAAGATTAGGAATACCCTTTGATGATATAATTGCTTGTCAGGACAAAACTCAACATAACACAGAACAAGATGAGAAAATCAAGGATAAATTCCATAACACACCTTCTATACTGTCCAATATACCATCAAAAGTAAAGCATATGCAAATAAGCAGAAAGATGTAAACTTTCGACAACGAACTAATAAAACAGTCCCAGATAATTTAACAGCACTTTAAAAGAACTTTAAATCACTTTAATACATGAGTTAAACATATTAATATAATAAATTGTACAAAATGTAAACTGATGAATTTAGACAGAAAACTAGAAGGTTTAAAAAAAAATTAAAATTCCAGAACTGAAAATTCAAACTCTGAAATTATTTATTGAAAGCACTCAAAATCAGGTTGAGCACAGCAGAAAACAAATCAGTGAACTCAAATTGAACAAATTTAAGCAAGTAAGAGAAATGAAATTAGTATAGTAAAAGTATCCAAGACCTGGAAAAACAATTAACAGTATAATTTGTGTTTAATTAATATCCCATTAAAAGACAAGAGAATGAATGGGAAAATGTGCAAATATAATATCAAACATTTTCATAATTGATGAAAATATATTAACTCTTAGATGCAAAAACACAGTAAACTCCAAGCAACATAAATATAGAAAGAACATTAATATTGCCAAAGGCAAAAGTAAGTCTGAGACAAAATTTATAAACTTGTAGCAAGAGAACATTATCATCATTTTCATTTTAGCATGGACTTAAGCATTTTAGAAAGGAGAATAAATTTTAAAGAATAAAAAGAGAAAATAATTAGACAATCACCAATTGGCAAGCATTTTTTTAATGTGAAATTTTGGAAATAAAGAGATTTTATACATTGTCTTCAGGTACATTTGGCCAACGTTGGTGGCTGCAAGGGGGGAAAGTGAGCAATTTGGGAACATTTCCAAAGTGGAAGGATTATTCAGCATTAGAAGTGGAGGATTTTCTATGGCTGACCATGTTCTGGTGAGTGTTGATGCTGCTGCTTTTTTTTTTCTTTTTCTTTTTCTTTTTTATGATCAAACTGTCATTATGATTTTTATTTGAGAGATGGCTGCTATAGCAGGCAGTTTCTCTGTAGAAACTGATGAAATTTTAAAAATGATTGTGAGGTTTAGTTAATAGTAATGTATCAATGTCAGTTTCTTCATTTTGACTAATATATTATGGTAACATAAGTTAACAATGAGGGAATGTGGGTAAGGGTAAAGAAGCTCTCTGCACTATCTTTACAAATCTGTTTTAAAGCTACAATTATTCCAAAATTTAAAAAAAATTAAAAATGAGGTTATTATTGGCTCAGCCTGGAAAAATGGGTACATCTAGTGACTCATATTCCCTGTGCACTGTTTTCTGTACCTCACAAAAGATATGTATTGAAGTAAAGAATATGAAAAACAAAATGTAATAGATAATAATATAAATGTATTGAGGCTATTGGAATTGGCGTATGCTCATCAATTCAGAAAAATCTCTCAAAGAAAAGAAAAAGAGCTTAGAGTTTTACAGATGAACAAAGTAGTCGTGACAAAGAGTGGACATTTAGTCTTATCTGAAAGGTAGAAGGAAGTCTTACTTCTGAATTTGTGGGGCAATGTGGCCCTTTGCGTTAGATGCTTCTCAGAAACAAGGTGGGAGGATTTCTCAACCATAGTTTCCTTCCGGGAGCATAGAGCTCAAGTGGAGTTCAACATTGTCAGGGTTTTGTAGGTTAATGCTGCGTTCTAATAAAGTATCACTTTCTCAGCTCCAAGATTTTATGGAGGGACTGAAATGGGATCACTAGGTTTCATCTGAAAGCTTCTGCCAGCCTCTCCAGAAGTCCTTGAGAGGGATATCCTGACTGGGACTATTCGAAGGACTCTCTTAGGGAACAGAATTATATGTTGTGCCTCTTGAGGAAAAAGTATTAGAATGGACAAAAATGTTTGAGGAGACATTGGCCATGGCAATATGGGAGTGTTAAAATGGTCTCTCGCATGTTCTCACTTATAAGTGGGAGCAAAATACTGGGTACACACAGGCATAAAGATGGAAACAGTCACTGGGAACTCCTAAAGATGAGGAGAAGAAAGAGGAGCAAGGATTATAAAACTAACCATGGCTTACCATTCTCACCATTTAGGTGACAGATTCAATAGAAGCCCAAAACTCACTGTTATGCAATATAGACATGCAACAAACTGCACATGTCAAAAAAATATAAAACAAGTTCCCTCACTCTAACTTGGTAAAAAAAAATAAGGCTGCAGTTCAATTTCTCTTATTTTTCACTTCTTCTCCTCTGGGGGGATGTATTCCTCTTTGGTAGGTATGTCAATCTACATAAGATACTAAACAAAAGGAAATGGTGAGAAACAAAGATGAAAGAGGTAGAAAGAAAATAGAAAATCCAAAGGAATGAGATTAGAAAGGGTAATTTTGTTGAGGATATGAAAATGTTTCTGAAAAGTTTTGTAGCATGAGGGAATATATAGAAAAGTTACATTTCTACAATTTTTAAAAGAAACTGCAGATTTTCATCCCCCATAATGACCTTTAGATATATGCATAAACAATAAAATTTCCTTTTGTTACTGCTGGCTACTAATATCTTTTCCTCGAACATAATATTGTTCTGAGACTGAGCCACATGAGCCCAGATTTCTTAAGATACTATTCACATTGATGCTGCTGACAGTGGGTCTCAGGTCAGTTGGTCCCATTCTTGGCTACTCATTAGAATCTTCAGGGAAGTCAAGAGATATTGATGCCTGGGTTCCATCTCCAGAGATTCTGATTGAATTTGTCTTGATATGGCCCAGAATTCAGGATTTTAAAAATTTCCTCAGTACTTTTAATGTGCAGCTAAGACTGAGAACCACCAAATACTAGATGGATACAAAGTCAACACTAACCAGTAACCCGTTTCTGCTTCCAAAATGAATTGGTTGCTGTGTTTACCTGAAGTTGGAAGCGGTCCTCTGATTCCCTCTTAATGAAGTAGTTTAACGTATCTTTGCAATGCATGTGAAAGCAGAGGCTAACAGAGCACAGCTTTCAGATTTCCTAGAAAATGCTACTAGTCATTTCTGTTCACTCTTTCACTAATCCCATTTTCCCACCATCAGGGACTTGCTGAGTAACACAAATAAAAAGAATGTAGCAATGGCAGACAGCTTGGAATTTGGAGTCGTGTGGATTGCCTAAATACAGCTTTGTTTTACCTAGCCATACAAATAAGTACTTTGCAGTCACCCTTTCAAGACAGTAACTAATGCATAAAACAAGATTGAAACATATATTATCATTATATAGTATTTATTTCATTCCTTAATATGGCATGGAAATATCCAATAGCATTTTATGTGATCTTTTTGAGTCTGTTTCAAGAGAAGCCACGAAACAGATGGATGCCCTGCTGACAACTACCCAGGAGGCAGACTTCTGAGAGAGATGAGGGAAGCCACAAGCAGATCAAAGTGATGAGGGGGAGGCAGCCACAAAAACCCTATTAGCAAATAATGGGATTTGTGCATCCCCTGTACCTCCAAAGGGGAACTCTCCTGCATGCCTGTTCTTACTATTTGTTTTTACTTAAAAAGCTATTAAAACCTCCTCTACTCTTGCAATAGAGCACATCTTCTCACTGTGCCCATTATCAGTCACAATAAATAGATTTGAGCTCAGAGATTCAGGCACTTTAATTGCCACTGTGCACTTTTCTCAAGTAATAAAAAGAAAATATCAACTTTTATGTGTCCCCTTTGCTATGGTCTATGTATAGTGCTAGTACGTTATTCCCCCAAAGATCTACTCTCTGGAAAGGAAAAACTGATCTGATGGTATGGTTTGCTTTTAAAGAAAATCAATAGTCAAACTTAAAAAGTGATCTTACTTGAAGTAAGACATAGAAGTTTCTTCAACATACTAAATACATAGATAAACACAAGCCGCAGTTTGTGCTGTTTGGTTTAAATGACTTAAAAAGAAATATTCTGAAACACGGTGGAAAACGGCCTAAATATAGTGTTGAGTGACTTTATTGACCTGCTCTAGCCACAGTCAATCTCACAATTTATTTTTCGCAGTGGAAAGAGCATGTACGTTTCTGTGAAAAAATATTAATTTGAGTCTTGCCTCCATCATTTATAAGTTGTGTGAGATCAGGCAAGTTGCTTTACCTATCTTTGCCCCCTTTTCCACAAGCATAAAATAAGAATAATAGTATTTATTGTATATT
Source organism: Carlito syrichta (assembly GCF_000164805.1). Taxonomy (NCBI): domain Eukaryota; kingdom Metazoa; phylum Chordata; class Mammalia; order Primates; family Tarsiidae; genus Carlito; species Carlito syrichta. The sequence continues at coordinate 36,415 of NW_007091460.1, forward strand.
GTCATTACATAAGAAGGCATTGTATGTATAATATCAAAACTAGCATATTAGAGGCGCTCAACAAATGACAGGTGCATTTTCCTGCACTGCACCTTTTTCTTCTCCATGCTATATAAGCAATGTGAAAGACCGTAGAATGTTTTTGTGTGTTCTCAAAGAAAGAATTGTCTTTGTGAACCCCTTTAAAAATGGGCTAAAAACTATTCCCTCATACCTGTGGCTTTTTAGATACATTACACTTTACATGTAAGTAAGTTAAAAGCCTCTATCATATAGCAACTCTCTTGTCTGACAAATCCTATAATTAAAATTCTTCAGAAAGTACCTTGGGTCCTATTCCTAGAGAAGATTATGAGGACTCAGTAAAAGACTGCAAGATCATTGTGAATAGTGCAGCAATAAACGTGCGTGTGTGGGTGTCTTTTTGTAGAATGGTTTGTGTTGCTCCAGGTATTTTTCCAGAAGGGGGATCGCTGGATCTTTGCATAAAAGTTCAACTTTTAGTTCCTTTAAAAATCACCACACTATTGTCTGTAGAGGTTGGACTAGTTTGTACTCCCACCAATAGTGTAGAAGCATCGCCTTTTCTCCACACCCATGCCAGCATGTTGTTTGTGGTACAAATACATGATGGAATATTATGCATCCATAAAGGACAAAATCATGGACTTTATGGCAAATTGGAATGGGTTGGAGACAATAATACTTAGTGATTTATCACAGAGACAACTGAATACCACACATTCTCACTCATAAGTGGGACCTGAACATTAATCACAATAGCATAAGGGAGGGATCAGCAGTTGCAGGACTCTACCGGGGTGAAGGGAGGGACGTAACAACACAAAGCGTAACTGGTCCTAAACCAGGAGAAGTGAAGAACACTTGGAGGCCCAAACTTCACCTGCATGCAGATTATTTATGTGCCTGATCCTGACCTGTGCACCACATCTTCATAATAAAATAAATAAAAGTTTTATAGTAGCTGGGCTCTTTGGCTCAGCCTGTAATCCCGCACTTTGAGAGGCTGAGGTGAGTGGATTGCCTGAACCCGCAGGTTCGAGACCCGCCTGGGCAACTTGGTGAGACCTCATCTCTACAATAAATAAAAAATTAGCTGGGGGCGGCAGCACATGCCTGTAGTTCCAGCTACTTGGAAGGCTGAGGCGGAAGGATCGCCAGAGCCCAGCAGGTTGGGGCTGCAGTGACTGGGAGCGTGCCACTGCACTCCAGTCTGGGTGAGAGTGAGACTCCAACTTAAAAAGAAAAAAAAGTTTTACAGTAATTGAAAAAAAAAATGATTGCAGGGTCAGTAAATTGTTAATCACAATGAAGTGCTCAATAGTGTTTCCCAATTCAAGAAAAAAGGGCAATTCAATTATTTTCCTTGGACATAGTGTTAGAATGTTATTTGTTGTCCTACATGGTAGAATCTGGAAGATTAAAGCTAAAAGAATGACAGAAACATCACTGGAGTCTTCAAAGTGTGATCATTATTCTGGGACTATGTTATTTTCAGTTGATCAATGTCCTTCTGGCACTGCAAGTATTTTTTTAAAATGTATACTGCCATGGGGTATGCCAAAAATGATAAGATAGACAAGTGGGACCTCATCAAACTGAAAAGTGTTTGCACAGCAAAATAAACCATGAAGAGAGCAGGATGACAACCCACAGAATGGGGAAAAACAAAAAAAAACATTTGCTAACTGTATAATCTGACAAAGGCCTAACATCCAAGATCTACAAGAAACTCAAATGAACAAGTGGAAGGTGGGGTCACGTAACATCACTGAATGTACCTGATCCTAAACCAGGGGAAGTGAGGACTAGTTGGAGGCCCAAATTTCACCTGTACATTGACTACTTGTGTACCTAATCCTGATTTGTACCCCACATATTTATTATAAAATAAAGTAAAAAATTATGTAATGCCATGGGGAAAGCCTTCATTTTTTATGTAGTCACATTCATTTACCAAAATTTCATAGTAATGAAGTTAAAAGCAATGGGATTATTTGGTCGATGAAAGATAGGCATGATTAATCAATCTTCTCTCTCTCTCTCTCTCATATACATATATAAAAACCATATATATATATAATTTCATATATATGAAAAAATGAAAAATGGCCCATCACTCAAATGGTGCACATGGTACCCAGTGGGTAGTTTTTAAAAATTATCTGCCCCCCTTTCCCCCTTTTTAGTAATACCCAATGTCTGTTCTCATTTTTCTGTGTGTGTACACAGTGTTTAGCTCCCACTTATAAGTGAGAGCATATAGTATTCAGTTTTCTGGTTTTGTATTAATTTGCTTAGAATAACGGCCTACAGCTGCATCCACTTTGCTGCAAATAATTCCACTCTTCATTATGCCTGCATAGTATCCCATAGGTGTATATTTAACACTTTTTCTTTATCAACTCCACCACTGAGCACCTAGATTGGTTCCATAGTTTTGCTATTGTGAATAGTGTTATGATAACCATATGAATGTGTCTTTCTGGTAGAATGATTTATGCTCTTTTGCATATATACCCAGAAATGGAATTGCTGAATGAATGGTAAATCTTTTGTTTGTTCTTTAAGAAATCTCAAAACTGTTTTCCCTAGGGACTGAACTATTTTACATTTTCACCATTGGGTACTCAGCTCACCATTTGAATGATGGAATTAAAAGAAGTCCAAACCTGATCATCTCGCAATATATCTGTGTGTCAAACTTGCATATGTGCTCCTTGAATTGAAAATAAGATAAATAATAAAACAATAATAAAAAGGTGAAACAATAAACAGGAATTTAGATAAGAGATGTAAAATATAGCCTTTTTGATTGCTGTTGCTTTTATTTTTTTCTAACCATAGAGACCAAGTCTGGAACATGCAGTAGTCTACTAAGGCTTGTGCAAAGTTTTGCCAAATTATACATGCATTTAGTTACCACTCTTCAGTTGCACTACTGTGTTTTAAATATGGGTTTGGATTAAGTAAAGTGTTGTATGAGAAGTCTACCTGTACTAAATGAAAAGTATGATTTTTATCCACTTATTTAAAACTCTAAAATTTCATACCTTTTAGTCTCACATCTAGTCAGTCTTGTATAATCTACGGAATGACATTAGGGAATGCTTCTTTTGAAAGAGTGAGCTTGTGGTACTGATGTAAGGATAGGCCAAAAAATCCTGATTTTCTCTTATATCTGATTCTGAATATGATACTCTTTTTCTGTAATGTTAACACACTTAATAAGAGTACACATTTATTGATTTACTCCTCTGTCATTGAGCAAACAGGACCTGAGATAGAAAGAGGTTTAACAATTTGCTTTTAAGTAGCTCTAAGTCTAGCAAAAGAGAGAAATATAGACCCATGATTATAATAAATGCTGTTTATAGTCTGGCCAATATTCTATAGAAGTCCTATTTAATCATTTTTTTTCTTTACTTTTCATTCTGACTTCTAAACTCTCGCTTCTCTAAAATCAAGAGGATATTTTATAGCCAAAAATCATATCAGTTCAAATTATGTTTCCAGGGGTATCTCATTTGAAAAATATTATGTAACATTTAAGTCATAGGTATACAGCAAGGGAAAGATTAGTCTGACAATCTTTACTTAAACAGTTAGAATGAGAATGAGCAATACACCAAAAAAGAGTAATTGCTTCCTCTTTATGACCAATTTCTTTCTTTTTCTCTAAAATGTAGCTTAACTAGTTGCTATTACACTCAGTTCAGAGATTTGGATTCTTAATAACTGACTCATTATCTTAAACAAAACCTCAATATTACCCTATAATACCTTAGAGGAACCACAGCTATCTTCAGAATAGATTGCATTTGTGGAATAAATTCCTTTCGGTGTACCTAACCAGTCATTTGAAGTGCAGATCAGGTCAGTCTTCATCAAGTCTGCTACTCTATTTCTTTCATTAATAAAAACTGACATTTCAAATTTCAACTGTTATGTACCTAAATGGATATGCATTATACAAAAGAAAAACAACCTCAGAAATATCCTGTTTCCATTCTGATATGTAAGGGTTTCTAAAAAGATTGTATTTGGCTTTCCAAACATGAATGTGAATTTTTTTTTCTCTGTATCCTGTCAAGCATGATCCTCTCAAGAAAGAAGTCTACATATTTAAATTCTAGACAACATCAGCAGATGCTGTGATCAGTAATGTGTGATCAGTGCTTGACCTTTTGCCTTCCCTGTGAAATTTCATTAATTCTGATATCGATCGGAAAAAAGATCTGTTTGCAAAAATTCACGCAACAGCTCAATAGAATTGCATTCTTCTGGGATGTGACTTACTTTGCAGAGGTGATATTAGTGACAGTAGGTTCAGTTCACAAATAATGAATTCAAAGTATAATAAAATAAATAAAGTGGGCACAGAATTACTATAAAGATTCAAAGGAAGTATTAGAAATAAATCAACATTCATTTGCATATTTATTTATTCATTCCACAAATATGGGTTGCCTATAATATGCCCATTAATAAAAGAGTTGGGAAGGAAGGGCATTTAATGGCAAATTCACATAATGTACAGCATAGAAGAGACAGTAGAAAGTAAATAGGAACAAATTGTATTAAGGCCTATAAGGGGGAGAGATTGAATTCTGTGGGAATATAGGATAAACATGTAACTTATAATTTATCCTGAGAGAACCAGAAAAAACACTCAGAAAGGAGATATGAATATTCATCAAGTGGAAAAATTGAGCAGATAAGGCATTGATTCAGAATGAGAAAGCATAGAGCCTGCCCCCAACATAGAAATCAATCTGGTTGGTTAGAATACATAGTATGAACAAAAAGTATGTTAAAGATGAAAGTCAGCCGGGCTTGATGGCTCAGCCTGTAATCCCAGCACTTGTGGGAGGTCGAGTTGAGTGGATTGCCTGAACCTGTGGGTTTGAGACCAGCGTCGGCAAATTGGCGAGACCTCATCTCTACAATAAATAAAAAATTAACCACACTTGATAGCGTGTGCCTGTAGTTCCAGCTACTTAGAAGGCTGAGGTGGAAGGATGGCTAGAGCCCAGCAGGTCAATGCTGGGGTGGCCATGAGTGTGCCACTGCACTCTAGCCTGGGCGACAGAATGAGACTCCAACTCAAAAAAAAAAGAAAGTGGTTTCATGATCTTGCATTCCACATTAGAATTTGTTCTAAGGCAGTTGGGAACCAAGGACATTTTCAGCAAAGAAGGTCCACAAACAGATTAACACTTTAGAAAATGATTTTTTTTTTAATTTTTAATTTTAAAATTGTAGGGAACAATTCAGGGTTAGGTATACAAATATTCATTGTGCAGGTACCCTTGTTGATGAGGTGTGTCCCTCCTTCCACAGGCAGATTCCCACTAATGCCAATCCCACCTCCCTGCACCCCCATACCCTCTGCAGTTTCTCGCTGCTGTCAGTTCTTTTCTTATAGTAGTATGATAGTTGTTCAAGGTCCAGTTTTGAGTGAAGAACATGTGATACTCAGTTGTTTCTTTGAAAGATCACTCAGTATTATCAACTCTAATTCCATCCAGGTTGTTAAGTTCATGATTTTGTTCTTCTTTATAGCTGCATAATATTCCATTATGTATATGTACCATATTATTTCCAGTCTTGTTTTGATGGGCAGCACGGTTGATTCCATGTTCTTGCTATTGTGAACAATGCTGCAATAAACGTACATGTGCAGGTACCTTTTTTATAGAGTGATTTGAGTTCTTCAGGTATATTCCCAGTAGGAGGATTGCAGGATCATACGGAAGGTCAATTTTTAAATCCTTTAGGAATTGCCACACTGTTTTCCACAGAGGCTGTACTAGTTTGCACTCCCACCAACAGTGTAGAAGTGTCCCCTTTTCACCACATCCTCTCCAGCATCTATTGTTTTTTGAGTTATTGATGATGGCCATTCTGACTGGAGTTAGGTGGTATCTCAGTGTAATTTTAATCTGCATTTCTTTGATGACTAGTGAGGCTGAACACTTTTTCATGTATCTGTTGGCTGTTCGTATATCTTCTTTTGAGAATTGTCTATTCATATCTTTTGTCCACTTTGTAATGGGATGTTTGTTTTTTCTTTTCAGCATGTTTGAGTTCTTTTAGATCCTAGATGTTTGGCTTTTGTCAGACATGGAGTTGGCAAATATTTTTTTCCCAGTCTGTGGGCTGTCTCCCTGCTCTCTTGATGGTTTCTTTGGCTTTGCAGAAGCTTGTCAATTTGATGAGGTCCCACTTGTCTATCTTATCTCTTGTGGCATGGGCACTTGGGGTTTTGATCAGGTATTGGTTGCCAGTTCCAATTTCCATAAGGGTGTCTCCTGCATTTTCTGAGGAATTCATAAGGAAACATAAACAACCATGAATAGCCAAAACAATCTCAGCAAAACAAAAAAAAAAACCAAAAAAACAAAAAACAAAACTGAAAAACAAAGCAGGAGGTATCACACTCCCAGACTTTAAACTTTATTATAAACTTTATTATAAAGCTACAATAATCAAAACAGCCTAGTATTGGTACAAGAACAGGTATATAGACAAATAGAACAGAATTGAGATTCCAGAAACAAAATCTCAATTTCTCAACCAACTCATCTTCGACAAAGCCTCCACCACCAAACAATGGGGAGAGGAGAACCTATTCAGTAAATAGTGCTGGGAAAACTGGCTGACCACATGCAGAAGATTGAAACAGAACTCCTACCTATCCCCATACACAAAAATCAACTCTAAGTGGATCAGAGATCTAAACGTAAAACCTCAAACTAGAAAAATGATTTTCTGTATAGTATGGGTGGTTGACTGTGGAGAATAATTGTGACACTATTTAGGAGGATATCACAGAAACCTGGGCAAAGAATGATAAGGAATATAGTTATAGTAAAGCCAATATTAATGAGATGAATGAATCAAGAGATATAAGGATATAAAATGTGGACATAAAATATCAAATGCACTGCTTGAGGTAGAAAGAAATATTAATGCTTGTATATTTTGGTGGAGTAACAGGGTAGTTGCTGGAATAATTCAATGGTATAGAAAATATAACATAAGAATAAAGGAAAAAGTATAATCAAATTTAGATTTTTGTAACCACAAAATAATCAAGAAGTGATGTTCATTCGGATTAGATGTTAGGGTTCAGAAATAGAACTAGAATGAAAACATAGTTTTTAAAATCAGTAATGTGAAATGGATATGAATCTCCTGAGATAAAATTTGCAATGAGAATAAGGAAATTGTAAAGAATATCAAGGTTTAAGAGTCTGGATTAAACTTAGTGAACTATCACAGAAACAAAGAACTGAATACCACATGTTCTCACTCATGAGTGGGGCTTGAACATTAATCACAGTAGCACAAGGGAGGGATCAGCAGTTGTGAGACACTGCCAGGGTGGTGGGGGTTGGGACACATAACAATACAAATGGTATCTGGTCCTAAACCAGGGGATGTGAGGACCGACTGAAGACCCAAACTTCACCTGCACAGAGACTATTTACGTAACTAATCCTGACTTATACCCCACATCTCTATGATAAAATAAAGTTATAAAGAACTGTAAAAAAATTAAGAGTCTGGATTAAAAAGAATCACCCAGAAAGGAAGCATAGTAGGATCTGGAGACTCAAAAGCCAAACAAATACCAGTAGAGAATAATTAACAATGCTCAATTATAGTTAAAGTTTCTATAACATTAGGAACAAATTTGTCACTTGATTAACAATAAAAATATCAATGGTAGTTATTGTAAGAGCATGTTCAGTGTGAAGTACATGGTGAGTGGGGAAATAATGATGGAAACCATGAGCAACACCTTCAGGAGTAGATAATCAAGAGGAGTGTGGCAGGGTGTGTTAAATGAGTGGTAAGTATTCTTTTCCTGGAACGGAGCCCATGAAAAGAGATACTCAGTCTTTTGCATTCCCACGCATGCAACTGCCTCTGCACTTTTCTCACCTTTGAATTCAATCCTTATAGAAGGTCTGTGATTGGTAAAGCCCAAGTTACATGACCACAAAGAAGAATGTATGGGGATATCAGTTTTCTAACTTCTTTCTCCAAAAGCAGAATTCATAATGTGTGTAGTTTACCCACATACAGAAAGGATATTCAAAGATGGTAACCATAAAATTAAAATATCCACAATATCCTCTATATTTGAGACTAAAGTTGGGGTGCTGTAAGGCCAGTCAGAAGTAAAAACTGGTATAGGAACTATATTTACAGAAGTTCAATTTAGTTTGGGAGATTCTGAATGTAAAATATAAAGTCTAGGAAAATATTATGTCCAATATAAAGAAAGTTCAGGAATATACTATAGAATTAGGATTCTTCTGGTAGGAAGTAAGGGTTTAAAGTATGGACACCAAAAAAAGGACAGAATGGAGAATGACAAGAGAAATACCTTGAGGTCAGAATATTGGAGAAGGCCTACCTTCAATGGTTAAGGGAAGCAGAAATGGAATTTAGGAAAAAATACTGTGAGAAAGAAATAATTATTTTATGTGAAACCAAGAAGACAGTATTAGAGGTTGGATAAATGGTGAAAAGTGCAAATGGAATAGACTAGTCAGAAGAATGAGGGGGTCAATTCACTCTTTAGAAGTTATTGGTAACCTTAGGGAGATAATCCTCATTGGAACACCAAGGCATAAAGATCCGGATAACAAAACAAACAAAACCCAAGTCCTCTGAGAAGTAGGCACTAAGGATTAAATATTCAAAAATTTCATCAGAAAAAAATGCCTGTGAGAGATAATGAGGAGGGAATAAGAGAGAGCTGCAAGATTCATGAGACAGAAATGCAAGTCTTATCTATGTTGAAGGAAAAAGGGAAGGAAGGAGAATACAAGTTCTCACACTCTGGTGCAGTCAAATGTAGGTTCAGCAAGTCCCTTGGGTGTCTTTAAGCTAAAATTGGTTGTCGAAAAGTCTTATGGCTTCCAGAAATGAATCTTAGTATTCCTATTGCACTTTGTCACTGCCTAAGAGTAGCTCATAGGAAACTTGGTCTTTGAGCAACTGTGGCAATGAATTTCAGAGCACAACACCTGGAGCCCTTGATCAGTTTTGTTTCACATATTTCAAGGCTTGCAAGGCAAATTCTCATGAACAACACACCAGAGGAGAATGAAAATGTAGGGAGAAACTGGCAGCAAGGAAAATCTAAAAGTAAAGCAAAGAGGAAAATGCGACAAGGTTATTTAAGAAGGTGAGTAGGAAAACTTTATTATAATACATAAGATGTTATGCTATCATATGAACGATGTTAATTATTTAGGATGCCCGAAGAAGCTAGAATGCCTACCAGTGTATCTGTATTGCCTATAAAGTGTGCTAATTGTACACATAAATGCTAGTAGATAGCAAATAAACTATAGTCCCATAACTGATAGGAGAACAGGAATGCTAAGATGCAGAAGGAGAAAATAGTCTGGATGAGGAAGAGATAGTGAGAAAAATATATATGGGAAAAGGTTTTAAAAGTAGGGAAAGGACAGTAAATTGACTTCTTTACATTAGGAAGCAAATTTGTGGGTGCGATGAGGTTGGAGATGGAGCCAAGAGGATAAAATTTGCTCCTTGCAATGTTAGGGGCATTTATGAGGTACAAATACTGAGTTAATGAAAGAGTTTCTGTCAAGTCATGTGTATACAGCTGGTAAATGTCCTCTGGATGGTGTGCAACTCTCTAGCATGGTTCAGCAGAGAACTCTGGGAACTCAAAAAAGAGGATTAAAAGATTGGGAAGAGTAGATAATTAGGGAAGTAATTCTAAATTGATATTGAGACTAGAAATGAAGTGAGTTAAATATAAGAAGGCAAGTGACAGTATAAACAGAGCAGTGGCATTTCAGTACAAATTTTGGAGCTTAGACAACACTTAATTATTTTTAAAATGTGTTTTTTCTTTTAACTTTTTTCTTTATAGTATTCTTCAATATATCATTTTTCTTGGATACAGGCAACTTTATTTAGTATGTAGTGATGATAATAAAATTGGTGTTTGAGATCCTTAATATCATCTACAACAAATATAGATTTCTGTTTCCTTTGTGAGACTCAGAATTAACAAACTTTATGTTCCATGTATCTAAGTGAAAATACAGGCCATCTGTTCACCTTTTTATACCTTCATTAGGATACCTACAAATGACTCATGGGTAAAAAGAAAATATGGCCACTTGAGTCCAGAAAGCAGTTTGCAATGTGTCAAATGGCTATGGATACGCAAGTAGCAGTCACTACCCAGTTGGCAGAACCAAAAAGTGGTTTCACATGCAATAAAGTAGAACAAATTTTTCTCATATGGCTATGATCAGAACACAGAACCCAAATATCTAAAAAATTAATATTGATCATCAATTTCTTTTCAACAGTCAGTTTTATAATGAGCATGAACCATGAGTTTATTCATTCCTACATTGACATAGTAAATCCTTATTGAGCATCTACTCTGTGCCAGTCGCCTTACTAAACAGCAACACTACAAGGGTGATTGAGGAAGCCTCATATTCTACCTTTGTGAGTTTCGCCTTTTTTTTCAAGCCTTGCTGCTCCAAGTGTGGTCCCCAGACTTGTAACATCTACATCACCTAGGAGGAGCTTGTTGAAAGGCAGAATCCTAGGACCTACCCAAACCCACGGGTTTGAAATCTACATTTTAATGAAATTCTTAATTGATTCAAATTCAGATAAATATTTGATAAGCACTGTTTGGTAAATACCACCATGTTCCAAATACTACAGCACCATCTGACTCAGACTGAGGTGCCTGGAAAAATCTTCTCGTTAACTTTTTGCTCTATAAAACTTACAGTTGCAGAACTCTGACTGTTCAAAATATACATCAGCCTAAGGTTCTGACTAGAAAATATGTCTTACTCCATCATAGCTTTTTCCTGACTCCTTGGCAAATTATTAGATGAACATTAAAATGTTGCAACTTTAAAAAAAAATTTATTTTAAAGATGTGGAGTACAATTCAGGATTAGGTATACAAATATTCATTATCCAGGTACCCTTGTTAATGAGGTGTGTCCTTCCATCCCCTGGCATTTTCCCACTACTGCCAATCCATTTCTTATAATATTATGAAAATTGTTCAACGTCCACAAAATGTTGCAACTTTTAAACATTTTCTAGATTCTATATTAATCTTTCATTCAACTTTTTATTTTTAATATATTTTACCTTATTGCTAAGTAACTCTATACGTTTTTGTTCATCTTATGCAATCTGTTCAAAGTTACCTTTAGGTTATTTTCTAGTTGCCTTTAGAAAGCATCTTTATGTCCCTAAGAGCAAATTAATAAATTCTTTCCAGAAGGTCAACTTTTGAGTTTCTGCCTGTTCCTATTTTACTTAACTCCTGGTAAAATTAAGGTCCATTATAGGTCACCTCTGGCAATAATCAATTTTGCATTTAATTTTCTCCATATCATTTGAAATCTGCATTAAAGGTTGTCATCAAAAATGGTTTAGTGCAGGAGTGCTCTGATAAAAATCACTACTACTAGTAATAGCAACAACAATTATTATTATTGCTCACATTTATATAGCAATTTTTGTATGCCAGGCCCTTGGTTAAGTTCCTTACATACATTTCCATCTCATGGAAGTTTGTATAATTATTAGAACAATTTTATCATTGTGAAACCAACACTCAGAAAAAGACTAAATGCATTGTTTTACATTAGAACTGGCAGATCCAGAAACCACATCCAAATAAGGTTGAATTTCACAACCTGAACTTGATGCCCTTATCATTTTGAGGATATGAAAAAGCTAAGCAGTGGTAAGGATGCTGACACTGTGGTAAAGTAGTACAGTTATGTACTGGGGAGGAATCCCTCAAGAGTAACATCTTTCTTATGCCCATGCAAATCTCTGCATTTTCTAAAATATTAAATCTTGGGAATTCTGATTAATTTTAAATTTTTGAAAAGAAACAATAGCTTTAGGGAGAAAACAGTTCTTATAGTTCAAATTGATGACACCTCATAAAGAAAGGATTCCTAGCTTCTGTGTTTTAGCTTTCTGGTCTTCCAGCAATCTCAAGGATTCTTCTACTGTGGTATTATTCTTCCTCAGCTCTGCCTCTTCAAACTGCCTTTATTTATTTGGAAAACATATGACCGTAGCTTGTCCAGCAATGAAAGCACTGTGTGTGTGTGTTTTTTCCTATTTCTCCTCCAGCACTCTTAGTGGTGCATTAATTGTGACTAGTAAATGGCATGATGTGCCCAAAACAAACATAGTTTTATTGACTTATTTTTGGCTTTTGATTTTTCAAATGTTTTTCAGTCACCATGCTCTATTTAAGCTATAAAGTTTGATAATATGGTAGTGAATGTGACTCTCAGGAAATAACAAATATGCACAAAAAAATAGAAGTCAGGAAAGTTTATCCCCCAAGGAGTGCAACAATAACTTTCTGCTACAGAATGGAAGGTTTCACATTATTATTGAATAGAATTCATATTAGCAAACCAAAGTGGCCAGAAAGAAAAGAGGCTTCATTGGATTTGATTGATGTGACCCTGGCATCCATGAGGACCAAACTGAAGAGGGATTTCCAGCCTGAATGCTCAGTTTAATATTCCTCAATCTGTTAAGAATTCAAACTAATGAAATTTCTTTATATGATAAGTTTTCTGCAAATATTGAAAATGATGCCTGCTTGATTTTTGATATTCACTAATGGTTTTCAGAGCTTTAGTAACAGCACAAAAGAAAGGAAAATTCAGCTGTGCTTGGGTTTTTTTTTTCACTATTATCCAATTCTACATGAAAATATCTTAAAAGTGTTGTAGAATAAGTCTGTAAGGTCTAGAGTCTGGAAGAGAGCAAACAATAGAATGATAATAAAGACTTGCGAATGAAAGGCAATATTGATTTTGAACTATTTTGGAAAAAAATCTTTTTCCCTTGGAAGTTTATTCAGTTAAACTATTGTAGAAAAAACTTGAAAAACATTCCTCTTTAAGCTCATTATTAGAATTCATGTGCATGCACTTCACAAACCTACTGAAATATTGTACAGTGTATCTCACAGTCAGGCTCAGGTTCAACATGTATGTCAACATGGTCTTAACTCCAACAAAGCCATGGCAAATTAACTTAGAACTTCAAATATGGTTTTCAACTTAAGCCTTGAAAATAGACATGTAAATAGATGCACAACTTGTGAATTATGTAATCATACGATTCTAAAGATTAAGCTTTGAATTCCTTAATGTCAATATTAAAATCAAGAAAAACTAAAAAAAGTAAAAGTAATAAAATAATTAGTTAAAAACAATATATTTTCAATGTGATATGGTCCTTTTTTTTTAATTGATATACTTTGTTCTGCAACATTTTGAAGTCAGAAGTAAAAGATGCACATTTTCTTTCAAAAGGAATAACATCAATGTCACGTAAAGTGGCTTAATTTCAGTAGGAGACATGGACAGAGTATGAGAGTAACCTAGGGTTTCACCACTGAAGACCAAATTGCAAACACATTTTTTTTTTGTTTGATCCACTGTGGATCTTCTATATCCAAACTACTCCAAAAGTTATCTCTTTGGTTTGGTCAGAAACTAAATAGGTGAATTTGCTTGGGAAAAAAAAAGAGAGGTAAGAAGGAAAACACATTCACACACACACACACACACACACACACACACACACACACGTGGACTTATTTTCAAATTTCTTCAAAATCTACACTACTTTCAGAAACTCCATTGCTTAAAGCAGTGTTATAACTAGTTGGTTGATAGTCTTTCTTCTTGTTTGGAATAGTTATGCATTCAACAAAAATAATGCTTATTTTTATTAAAGCATTCCTATGGATTTGGTAGCATATATGGAAACCAATGAGACATAATAATGCATAGTGATAGGAACGAAATGTTGTAAAAGAGTTCAAGGAAAATGTTTTGAGTGTTCAGAGGAGGTAAAAAGATGAAATGAAATGGATTAAGACTTTATAGATTACATAATGAGATTTAATGCAGTAAAATAAAAATAATGTTGTGTATGTCAAATAAAATAAATAGTTTCAAACATGGCAGTTAAAATATAATCCCACTTAATTAAAAACCCCACACATTTGGATCTATTTACACTGCATTTTTTATGTGTATTTATGTATCTAAAAATTTCCAACTCAAGATGAATGTTCCCCAAAAGTTTAATGGTAGATGTATCCGAATAGTGGTGTTGACCTAGTTGGACTTAAGGTTCTCCTCAGCTCGACTACACTTTAGACAAGTTTCTTCCTGACTTCCCTCTGCTAACAGAAATAACTTTACAAAACTTGCAATTATAAAGTCTTTCTCTGAATTTTTGAAATGCAAATCTCTTTATAGCCTCTTGCATTCTCTACACACCAAGATTGTCTTTCTCAAGGGACCCTCTCTTAATCATCAAAAAATATAAGAACCCTGTCTTAGAGTTGAGGACAGGACACAGATGGCCTAATCACATCCACCGACCTCCTCTATTTATGTCCTCTAGTACTTTTCTACCATCTTACCCCAGTGCTTAAAAACCCTCTCTCCTTTTGTTTCAATAAAGTTGAGTTTAATTTCTTTCCACTATTGCAATAGCCTTGATCCTTATTGCAATAGTCTTGAATAAAGCATTCCTTGACTGTTTAACCCTGTCTGGTGTAATTTTTGGAACAGATATTTTTGCTCTCTTTGTATCTGGAATTTTAAAAATGTTATAAGTATCATGTGTAATCACAGGGAAAACCCCAAAAGACTCAAAACAAAACAATACCAATGTATTGTTATTGATGATGCTGGCTTTGTAACTGACCTTGTTTCATAAGCTCAACATGAAATGTTTTTATTTAAATTCCTCCAGTGGTATAGCATTTGTCCACTTAAAAATCTGTATTTTCTCTCTCAGAGATTCCTTTATTACTTAATTTTCAAACTCCCCTTTGCAGTTACTACTCCTCACAACTTTCCCCTTTTTTTGTTTTCTTGTCTTGTTTTGCTCCAAGAATTGTATAGTACTTTGAAAAAGTACTATAAACCCAGTATAATGCTTTTCCTACTTTATATTTAATTTGACAAAATTCTGACATTTTGATGTGTATCCTAAAGGTAGGGTGAACGATAGTAAGTTTTATGCATTATGTTGTTAAAATTTGAACTTTTAAATCTACCCCCCATATTTCAGTTGTTTAATGCAGGTTCATTTTCTTAAATAATGAAAGCTTCATGTCTCCCATTGGCCTGTACTCATGAAAACATCTATTAGTTATTACTTTTCATCCTTGGTCCTTGTCACTCACTTTGTGGTTGATAATACTGAAAATCAAATAGCAATCAGAATAATGAGCTACCAAAAATAGGAGTCATAGCTGGTGCCACATATTGTCAAAGATTGTTCATGCTAATTAACTAATAATGACATTGCTGCTTCCATCACACTAAACAAAATTCCCTCAGTTATGCAACACAATTACTACTAATAACCTCTGAAACCTTTGAGAACTTAAGGAGACTGTTTCAGAGATCATCTGGAGACCTATGAGAGAATAAGCCAGGGACGACAGAATCTACCAGATGGAGATTACTCTTTAGTAATTAACTACACATTGCTCCTTTGGGTCCATAACATTTTCTAACATTGTGAGGCATTTCTTTAGCATAATGATGCATCTATATTAATACATTCGATTGGGAGCAGCTAGGAGGTAGTGTTAAATATTAAACATTTTATACATGAGTTGTATTATTAATAACCTTCCTTTCATTTTAAAAAAGGTATGCTAAAGTGACACTCAATAAACAAATTTAGAGGCATTAATATTAAAGGGAAACCAATGAATTCAGACTCATGACAAAATGTGTATTTGTTCATTTCTCAAGGGAGACATGCTTCATGATTATTAATATAGTAGTTAAAGATTTACTTTGAAATGGAAAAGCTGAAAATACCTTAAGTAGAGTTAGACAATGAGACACACTCTTACCACCTTAGAGAGTTGTTCTTTTCCCATGTGGGTACAGGCTGCTCAGAGGTGAGAGGTTAGATGACTAATGAGCCATGACATCCTCTGTGACACAGACATTGTACATCTTGTTTTAGGAAACATTTAAGAGGAGAGGGTACTCTTTCAGAGGTGGTGAGAGTTTCATTAGTTTAAATAAGCCATTTCTCCATTTGTCACTGTTAAAATTTGTGTTGAAAAGCGTAAAAACACATTTAGCTTGGAGCTGAATGATTTTGGACAGGCTGACAGACAGCTGTGTTTTGCTGGTTTTGAAATGCAGATTTGGCACTGATACAATGTGGTGTCATTATTTCAGGCCTTATAAGGCATTTTGTCTATGTGACAGCTGGTTGCCTCAAGATCATTTTATTAACAGCCCAAGGTGAGGGCCTTAGTAATGTGTGAAGCCATGCATTGTTGATTAACCCTTTAATACTGGTAGAGAATCACAATTGCTTAGAATACTTTACAGAAATTCCTAACTTAACTCAAAACTTTCTCTCAAAAGAAAAAAATAGATTTAAACAAACTTGACCCAAGAAAAACTAGACTAAAGATGGTGGAAAGATGCTTGAAAGATACCTGTTGTACCAAAGGCATTTATGGAGAATCTACTGCATACCGGACAATGGTGCTTTAATTGAATCACAACATTCATTTCTTTACAGCAACCATCAAACAAGTTACGATCGATATCTTCCTTAGAAAGTAGGAATGGGGTCTTGGCAATCTTACATAGCTTACTGTTGGCCCTAGCTAGCAATTGGCAAAGGCTGCTTTAAAATCCCGCTTGGTCTAGCAACATATGAATTCCATACTCATTAAGCCATGCTATTATTACCATATGTATTGTTGTTGTTGTGTTTCATTTTTACAAATTCAAGGAAGTCCGAATAGGAATTGAAGCACTTCATGCAAGGTCAAGGTTCATTCAAGTTTAGATCATTCCAGTCCTTTTTCTTTCTTCAATACCACACTTTGATGCTACTGGTATCTTAAGTCAGTGACCAGAACATCCATTACCATGGTTATTAATAGCTTGAGATATTGGGAAAATATCCTGGCCATGTGGTGTAAAAAACAGATTAGAATTCTGACTTTGCTTCTTACTAGCTCCACGACTTTAGCAAGTTTCTTAATATCTGTAACCCTCAAAATCCATTATATACAATGGTACAAATGACAATCACTTTATGTATTTTTGAGGTTAAATGAAAAAATATATTAAAAATTACTTAGTATAATGCCTTGTAGAAAGTGGGTACTCAATGAATATTTGTTGTCAAGCAGGGTGAATGTAGTATCTGTATTCATGTCCAATGAACATAGTAAAATATGTATTTATCATAGATGAAAGGTCCAAGTAAGCTAGGAATAGTCCAGTAGACACCATTTATTTAACTGTTATTATGAATCAGAAACAGTTAGATAACTTAAATAATACTTTTTGTAACTTTCTTTTAAAAGTTTGAATCTTCACAGAAATATTGTAAGTTCTAATAGTTAACTTTACAGATGAGGAATTGAGTGTTTCAGTAACTTGCTCAAGGCCATAAACCTAATGGAATTAATCAAGCAAGACTTACATAGTTTAAACATGAAAGCAATTTTATTTCTAGTTCTTATTGTCCCTTTAAACCATTTCAATGGATGTGGTCCTTCCATTGCCCCTGGACAGCAGCAAGACTGTTTGGTCACTGGTAGACTGTAGCCATTCCAGGTCAATTTCTTTCAAAAACAGTTTAATTTACTAATTACAAATGCCTACTTTCATGTAATCATCAAAGCTTCCAACACGATGAAAGGTAAAGCTTGTTTCTGCATCCTCTGGTTAGAACTAGTTGCCTCAGAAAATGTGCTGTGGTCAGCCTCATTCCTCTTGCTCACTTTACCCCCACTTTATAGTTACAGCTTTGAACTTCTTCAAGGTAATAAGGAACAAGGTGATGGAGGGATGTTAAAGGGTGGGGGAGAACTATTTTTTGACTTTTGCTCTTGTAAATTGGCTTTCTGCTCTCTGGTCTGGGAGATGTTTAAAGTTTCTTTTCTGACCCAACACTTTCATGGACACTTTAGAATTTATCACTACCTCCACCAGACATTGCTGATGTTTCCTCACCTATAATTTTCTGTCTGGACAAGTTTGCTCTAGTCTGGAAGTCACTTATTCCTACTTCAGCCCCTATGAAGTTTGTCTTTTAACTCATCATTAGCCCCATCAACTTAGGTTTTTCAGTCTGATCCTAGTGCTTCAGCAGCTCTTCTTTACTTTGCCATCATAGCTGCTAGCCAACTTGCTCATGATACAGATTTTCTAGGCAACAGGAAGATATTAGTTTTATGTACATCTTAAATACTTGACACATACCAAATCCACTGCATGTTATATTGAATAGCCACTCACTAGACTTAAGGTGAACAATTGTGTACGTGTGTGTGTGTGTGTGTGTGTGTGTGTGTGTGTGTGTGTGTGGATAGAGTGGGGAGGAGATATTAAGAGTATATCAGTAATTTTATCCAAAAATCATCCTCATAAGAATCCCTTATACACAACCACTCCATTCTATCCAATCTACATCAAAACACTTCTATAATCTTTATGTAAATGTACTGTTCAAAAGTTGCTATGCTATTTTAGGCTAAGTCATTGCAAAATTTATATATTTTTATCATTTTCTTTGAAATGCAAAGTTTATGCTGTGAAGTATGAATTAAAACCATGTCTCTCTATGGTCAAGTGATTTTTCACTTTATAGAGGGAATTAGGTTAAAGGATAGTTTGTGTCAATTAGTTTAGGTTCAGAGGTATTTCAGACTGGTTTCTGAAATATGTGTATTATTCAATCAGTTAGAAGAAGGAGCAATGATTCTTTTTTGTATTTATTTTTGTCAAATCCAATTATACTGTCTTATTTCCAGGCTCATTATATAACTAGAAACAATGCATTTTTTTAAAAAAGGGATCAAAAGCAGGAATTGCAGAAATGGAATCCCCAAACACATGATTTCAGAAGTACAAGAACTTCAAAAACAAAAGCCACAAGATTTCTAAATTAGACAATGCTACAGGAAAATTGGCTGCACTTTTTTTTTTTGAGAAGGTGCCATATGGATAAATCCACAGCTGTTCCAGAAAAAAAACAGAAAAAAGTAAAAGAAAATATACAATGACACATTTAGGATAGATTTTTAAAGTGTTCAGGGAAACATTTCTTTTCTTCTTATGAAATCTAATATGGCAGATGCCAGAGGACATTAAGAATAAGAATAAGTAATGTTGCAGGAATTTTACTGAAACTCCTGAAAATTGCCATTTTACAAAAACAACAGGTGAAATAATGAATAATGGAAATAAAGAATATGGAAAGAAGAGGAAGAAAAAGAGAGTGACATTTTTATACACTTGTGTGCAAATAAGAAGAAAAAAATGGCACCACTTGAATTGCAAAACTTTGAACAGTTTGATTACCATTTAGTCCAGGACACTCTTCAGTGTTTTCCTTTAGCATTCTTAAAACATTCAGTGCCTAGAACTAAGCAAAGGAAAAATGCTTAATTTAAGCTTCTATTATGATTTTGGAATCATTCACTGAACATTGCTTTAAGATCTATTTTCTGCTTTCTCATTTTTCTCATCATCTTTCTTTTATTTGTTAAAAGAGACATATATAAAATATAACCATAAGTTTCATATCCAGAGTCACATTTCAACAATATTTACATGGGAATAATTTCCTAGTTTTGCAGTTAAATCCTGTAAATTGTTCCTTAAAGGTTAGATTTCAAACCATTAGGCAGACATGTATTATCTACTATGATTAAGCATCATGTTAGGCAGTAGAGAAATAGGATCAAAATAAAATCATTGCCTTCAATAGATTCAATATTTATTTATTTATTTATTTTTATTTTTATTTTTTTTTAGTTGGAGTCTCACTCTGTTGCCCAGACTGGAGTGCAGTGGCAGCGTCCAGCCACCGCAACCTCGACCTGCTGGGCTCCAGCGATCCTTCCACCTCAGCCTTTCGAGTAGCCAGAATTACAGGCATGCACTAACACACCCGGCTGATTTTTTGTATTTATTGTAGAGATGAGGTCTCGCTGCCCAGGCGGGTCTCGAACCCGCGGGCTCAGGCAATCCACTCACCTCAGCCTCCCAAAGGCACGGGATTACAGGCTGAGCCACTGAGCCCGGCTAGATTCAATATTTAATACACTTACCATAGAGAACATCTTCCTTCAATCCATTGTCATCACTTATGTTTTTTATATGCAGAATGTGGAGTAATTCTCTTATTTAAAATATTTGCATTAAAATTATTATTAGAATACCTGCCTATAGCAACTATCAGTAAACGCTAACACGTACTATAATTGTCAATATATGACATATTTCTTACCAGTAACATCTGCTGTGGAAGAGAAAAAATACTTATCATTTTAACATTATAAACAATAAAGCTATAAGATCAAGTTTAGATCAGTTATACTTTTTTTTCCTCAAGAATAGGTGGCCTGTTTATATGTTTCAGGTTTTTACTGCAGTGTTTATCTTGCAGAGTTATTATACTGTATTTCTACATTATTAGAATTTCACCTATCTGGTATGATATTTTAACAATTGCAATTTACAGCATCTTTCTCTTGGTATCAGTAATGTGTTCTTAAAAATCAACCAGTTGCAAACTAGGTTGTATTTTCTATTATTTTAAAATGCTTCACTAAAATCAGAAAAAGGAAAGAGAGAGAGGTAGAGAGAGAGAGATGTTAATGAGAGATTAAGAACAAATATAATAAATACAAAGCAGATACAAACAACTGCTTCATTCATATGAATTATCTCATTCATATGAATTGTTGAATCAATTAAAAGACAGATTGTCATAGTGTATTAAAAAAGACCCAACTGCATACTGTCTACAGAGAATCATGTTGTTATTAAGACTATAACAGGTTTTAAAAAATTGAGAAAGATATATGATGCTAACCCTAATCAAAAGAAATCTAAAGTAGCTATATTAATTTTAAATTTCAGAAAAAGTAGACTTCAGGAGAGAAATTATGTGAAGAGAGGAATTATGCAATAATAAAGTGATTAGTTCTCTAAGAAGACATAACATTACTAAACATGTATGCACCTAACCAAAGGGCATCAAAGTATTTGTGGCAAAAACTGATAGAACTGCAAGGGTAAATAGACAAATCTATCACTCTAGAGACTGCAACACCCTTCTATTAGTAATTGACAGACCTAACTGGCAAAAAATCTGTATGGAAATTCTGGAACCCGACAGAATCATTAATCAACTTAATCTAATATATAGAATATTCTGTCACAAAACAGCATATTATACATTCTTCTCAAGACTAAATGGAATATTCACCATAATAAACACATTCTGGACCCTAAAACAAATATTTATAAAAATATATTATACAAATTATGTTCTCAGAATATATAAATCAGAAATAACAGGAATCTGGAAAATCTTCAAACATTTGTAAGTTAAACAACACACTTATAAGTAACATTTAGGTTAAAAAAAGATGTGAGGGATGTTATTAAACATTTTAATCTAAATTGAAGCAAAAATACAGCTTATCAGTATGTGTGGGATATAGTAAAAGTCATGGTTAAACGAGTTGGCTTCATTGTTTCAGAAGTTTTTCTGCTCCTTTATCCACATTGATCATATCCTGCTACCCAGAACCATTTGATGGTCCAACAAATCAGCTCCCCACCTCAATTTTCCTCTCAGTCACTTTTGCTGGATCCTCTTTCTATAAGGAAGTCTCAGACATTGATGTTTTCAAGACTCTGTAGGAAGTTGAAACCTCAAAACAGATAAGTACAAACACATGCGGAGCAAACAAGTCTTGAGGGATCATGACAGCAAAGACTGGGACAATTAGAAAGCGCTCTCTGTCTTATCAAAAGGTAGCAACGCTTTATTCAGCTCCAGTCAGTTGTTTCCATGCTGGGATGTAGACCTGAAATGGAGATTCTCTTTTCAGGGAAGCTATCAGTATTTTTAAAGTAAAATTTCTTGAGACTGTGTTGTTGGCAACAAGAGTTGCATGCTGATGTGGTACACAGACTACACGTTTGACGTCCAGCTCTTCATCCTATTCCTAAGTAATCTCAATCATTCTTGTGGCTCCAATTTTTCCATAGATATATTGATGACTTTTAAATCTATATCCCTTGCCTGGACTTCTTCAAAAATTTATATTCTTGTAGTTCTAAACTTGGAACATATTTTCAAACCCACACTTAAACTCTGTGTTCCAACCACATGGAACAGCTTGCAGCTTTTTGCTTTGCTATATTTTACTTTTTTTTTCTTTTCAACACATCAAGGTTGTTCTCATTTATGGAACTTCACTGGCATTATTTCTTCTGCCAGAATACATTTATTCCCATCCATTCATCCATTCATTACCTGGTCAACACACCTACTTTTCTTTCAAAACTAACTCAAACATTACTTTCACTGTGAGGACTTTCTTTATCCCATAGATTTTTACCATCACATTGTTTGTACTTAATTTAAAACCTGTACAATTTAGCTCACACCATTCTTCCAGTAGATTATACAGGTGATTATAAAAGTTGTGAAATTTATTCTTGGGCATGGAAGTGGACCCACAGACCTATAGTCATACATGAGTTTATATTTACGCCTATGTCTATAAGCCCCAAGCTAAAAGCCCAAGTTAAATATACCACTATATAAGCCTCTTTAACACTTTATTGCATTCATTTATTTATCTGATTTATCCATTAGGTATAAACCTTCATGATTAATTTTATGTGTCAACTTAACTGTGCTAAGGGATGCTCAGATAGCTGGTAAAATATTATTTCTAATTTTATCTGTGAGGGTATTTCTGCAAGAGATTAGTATTTGAGTAAAGATGATCACCCTCACCAGTGTTGACGGGCATTATCCAATTCCTTGAGAACTCAAATAGAAGAAAACGGTGGAGAAAGGTTGAATTTGCATTCTCTATTTAGCTGGGACATCTATCTTCTCCTATTCTGAGACATTGGTACTCCTTCCTAGTTCTAGGCCTTCAGTCTTGAACTGAATTACACTACTGGCTTTCCTGGCTCTGTAGCTTGGATGGGGTAGATCATGGAATTTCTTGTCTTCCATAATAGTGTGAGCCAACTCCCTGAATGAATGAACGAATGAGTGAATGAATAAATAAAGAGAGTATATTGACTCTGTTTCTCTGGAGAACAGCCCTGACTAATACATGCCTTGAGGATAATAGATTCGAATTAATCTTCTAACCTCTAAGCCTGATACTGTACTGGATATATAGTGCTTGCTGGTTGAATGAATAAATGTATAAATTTTTCCTGCTACCATGTCAAAGTTTGAGGATATGAAGACTGAATAATCAAAACTAGTACTTTGAAGGAACAACTGTGGCATTATTTTACACATATGTTATTGTATTTTGTAGACCTTGTTTCCTCTTCCTTGTATCTTTTCTTTCAGTGACTCCTTGTATTAAAAATAACTCCCACACCTTATTTACAGTTTCAACAGCTTTACAAATACCATCAAATTTTCACTGCATATACATCCAGTAAAATTTTGACACACTTCTAATAGACCAAAGATCTTCTTTTCTAAAGCCCTTCATGAAAAGACATAAGCTGATGCTGCTGTGACAGCAACTTATGCAGGTAATTTTCTCCTTAGACTCTACTAATTTGAGCTTTAGTGTTCAGTTGGGGGGAAAACCGATTAAGAAAACACCATTCTACTCATTAGGGATGTATATTTACTTAGAAATGATACTTTAAACTTGCAGAAGGGGATAAAGGGAACAAAGTATAAAATACAGCAAAATGAATTACTTGAATACTATTCAACTGGCTTTTAAAGGTAGTAGTTAGCAATGCATTTAGATTTTTTAAATCTTGCTTAAAATGCTCCAAAACAGTATATAATTTGCCTGTCTCTGTTTTTTGTTTTAAAAAACAAAAATTGTTTTTTAACTGCTAACCTCTTAAGTAGTAAGAACACTTATTGGGGAAATCATTTTCAAGAAACTGTATTGTTATTGCTTGTACAGCTACAATAATACCATAGGAAATTGTCCATACTTATTTTTGGCTAATTCATTTTTTTTTTTCCTCATTAATCAGTATTTTTTATTATGGTTTTGTGGGGTACAGTTAAGGGTTAGGTGTACAATGATGTTTCATTCAGGCACCCTGTACATAAGAAGTGTTTTCCCATCCCCCGACAGATATTTGCT
>NW_007091461.1:0-313 GCF_000164805.1 Carlito syrichta
CTTAAATAGTTAACTGGTTAGCAAGCTAGCTGACTTAACCAGCTAGCTGACTAGTTAGCTTACTCGATATCTACCGTGCTAGCTAGGTGACTTAATCATCAGACAACTCATTAGCTAACAAGCTAGCTAGCTGACACAATCAGCTGACATAACTCATTAGCTAACTAGTTAGCAAGTCGACTCATTCAGCTGACTTAACTCATTAGCTAACTAGTTAGCAAGCTGACTCTTTTAGCTGACTTATCTCGTTAGCTCACTTGCTAGCTAGCCCACTGAACCAGCTGAGTCAACCCATTTGCTAACTAGCTAGCTA
>NW_007091462.1:0-835 GCF_000164805.1 Carlito syrichta
GGACTCCGGCGATCCTTCTGCCTCAGCCTTCCGAATAGCCGGAATTACAGGCGTGCACTACCACGCCCGGCTAATTTTTTGATTTATTGTACAGATGAGGTCTCGCCTGCCCAGGCGGTTCTCGAACCCGAGGGCTCAGGCAATCCACTCTCCTCAGCCTCCCAAAGGCACAGGATTACAGGCTGAGCCACTAAGCCCGGCTGACATTTCCTCCTTTTAATGACAGAAGCAAGGAGCAGTCCTGCTCAGAGACAGGGCTCAGGTGTGGGCTTTCACCCAGTTCCAGGTTGGCGGAACCTTCCAGGTGAGCCAGATGACCTGGAGGACACAGGAGAGCTGATGGAAAGAGACAGCAGCCCAGGGGGATGGAAGGGGTGGCAGGAACATGGTTTTTATAAAAGAACTTCCAGCATTCCAGGAACCTGGTGTCTCAAGTCAGCCATTGCAGACAGCCTCAGAGTGAGTCCCCACGGGCTCCCGAGGAACCAAAGGAATGTTCAGGCAGGCCCTGTCTCTCATGTAGGCCTAAACGTAGGGTATGCACATCTTGAAGGGCTTTGGGGTTTGTTCTTAGGAGCTGTGGCTGCTCTGGAGAGGACCTGCAGGGATTGAGGGCATGGACTTCCACTAAACAGGACTCCTCTGGCTGCAGGTACACATGGGCTCTGGGTGGAGAGAATCATGTGAGAGTGGAGGATGGGGATTTTTATTTCTCTTGAGTTTCTAACACAGTTCCCATTAATCAGATTGGTACAGAAATGGTTTATTGACTTGTTGATGATTGAGTAACAATGAAATAGAAATTATTTTCCAAATAAAAAATCTTTCCCCTTTA
>NW_007091463.1:0-825 GCF_000164805.1 Carlito syrichta
AAATATGTAATTGAATGGTTTATGAAAGAACAATTATGTTAGTGGGGGAGAATGAAGAGACAGCATGAAGACTTGCAGTTTGTTTTTTTTCATTAATCAGTGTTTTTTTTTCATTAATCAGTATGGTTTTGTGGGGTACAGTTAAGGGTTAGGTGTACAATGACGTTTCATTCAGGCACCCTGTAGATAAGAAGTGTTTTCCCATCCCCCGACAGATATTTGCTACTGTTAATGCCATCCCCCTCCCCCCCACAGTTTCCCAGTACCATCAGTCATTTTCTTATAGTATTGCATTGGATGTTCAAGGTCCATTATATGAGTGAGAACATGTGATATTCGGATTTTTGTTTTTGTGAGAGGTCACTCAGTATTATAGACTCTAGTTCCATCCAGGTTGCAGCGAAATTCATGATTTTGTTCTTTTTTATGGCTGCGTAGTATTCCATCGTGTATATGTACCACATTTTTTTAATCCAGTCCTCTTTTGATGGGCAGCATGGTTGTTTCCAGGTTCTTGCTATTGTGAACAATGCTGCGATAAACATACGTGTGCAGGTATCTTTTTTATAGAGTGATTTGTGTTCTTCAGGGTATATTCCCAGTAGGGGGATTGCAGGGTCATATGGAAGGTCAATTTTTAGAGCTTTTAGGAATCGCCACACTGCTTTCCACAGAGGTTGCACTAGTTTACACTCCCACCAACAGTGTAGAAGTGTTCCCATTTCACCACACCCTCTCCAGCAGCTGTTATTTTTTGAGTTGTTGATAATTGCCATTCTGACTGGAGTTAGGTGGTATCTCAGTGTGGTTTTGATTTGCATCTCC
>NW_007091464.1:0-841 GCF_000164805.1 Carlito syrichta
TCGCGGGCTATCACAGCCTCCGCGATTGCTATTTTGATGCTTGCTTTTGCGGGGCGGCATCTCTCTCTCTCTCTTTAAGTTTGTTTGGGTGGGCGTTCTTGCCTTTTCAGCACAAAACCACAAAAATACGTGATGGAAAGTCCAAGAAAGCCCCCCCCCGCCCCCCGCCCCGCCTTTCCCGTGCGTGCTAACTAACGTCCCAGACTCGATTTAACACCCCTTCTCCGGCTGCTGGGGGCTCCGAGCAGCGGCTACATTCCAGCAGTTTTAATCCGTTTTTTATTGTGGGGCGGACGGAGTTGACACAGGGGCCGGGAGGGCGCCCCAGCTGGCCGCTCCCCGCCGCCTCCCGCGCCCCCGCCCTCGCGGCCCCCAGCAGGAACCTGTTACTTTAAGCCGGGCGGCCCGGGGTGGCGCAGCGGGCCGCCGGGGTTTCGGGAGGCGGCCGGCGATTGGCCCTTTCGAGCTCCCCCTGGCGCGCTCGGCCTCCCCGCGCGCCCCACCCCGCCCCGCCCCGCCAGCGCGCCCTCCCCCCGCCCCGCGAGGCTCGGACCTCCCAGGATTTGTATGTTGAAGCATGCACATTAATCTGATGGCGTCTGGAAGTGAGGCTTTCAAGGGATGAGTCGTTTATATGATGCCATGAGAGTGGGGACCCCCATGATGGGATTAGTACCCATATTAGAAAAGGAAAAAGCCTGAGCTCTCTCTGACACATGCCAACGTCATTAGAAAACCAGGAAATGGGTCCTCATGAGACACTGAATCTGCTGGCACCTTGATCTTGGACTTCACATTCTTGAAAACTGAGAAATAAGTCTGGTGTTTAACCTGACCAGTG
>NW_007091464.1:1708-2423 GCF_000164805.1 Carlito syrichta
GCCTGTCGCCGCGCTACTTTCGGGGAGGGGGCTCGCCAGGAACGCTTCGGTCCCCCAGGGTCCCAGCCACCTCCCCTCCTACGCCGGGAAACCGCCCCGGCCTCGCCTCCTAATTGTCTTCTGATTTGTTTCCGATGCATTTGTTGTCGTGCTTGTCGTGGCTGAGTGTGCTCTCCCTTTCCCCCCGACCCCCTTCCCGACTGGGGGAAACATTCCGTTACAAGCCCGTGCGGCGGGGATGCGGGGCTCCGGGCGCCTGGGTCCGGGCCGGCCCGGCGGCGTGTATTTGCGGGTGTGGGCTGCGCGCGCCCACGCGCGTGAAACGTGGATGCAGAGGGCACCGCCGTTTCCTTTTATGTGCGTTTCAAGAAGGAGGAAAAAAATGTCAGGCGCAATGTTCAGTGCCGAGCCGTCGCCTTCCTGTTGTTCATGGCTGTCCCTCCCCTCCCTGCCCGCAGTGTGCCGTGCAGGTGAAGCTGGAGCTGGGGCACCGCGCCCAGGTGAGGAAGAAACCCACCGTGGAGGGCTTCACCCACGACTGGATGGTGTTCGTGCGCGGCCCGGAGCACAGTAACATACAGCACTTTGTGGAGAAAGTCGTCTTCCACTTGCACGAAAGCTTTCCTAGGCCAAAAAGAGGTAGGGCTCGAGTACAAAAGGAGCTTGATAAAAAAACGTCTTTGCCCGGCGAGGAAACAATCGCTGGGCCGGGGCG
>NW_007091464.1:2452-32296 GCF_000164805.1 Carlito syrichta
CGGCTCCCCGCCCGCGCGCGCCACTCGGGCTCCGTGAAAGTCACCGCAGAGAAAGGACCGTCAGGTGTCGAGTGTTTATTCATCCCCAGCCAGCCCTCCCCGGTCCTCTGGGGTTGGCCGCGGGTTCTGTGGGGAAGATGCAATTAGTTGCTGGGTTTGGAGGTGTGGAGAGTGGGCTGGAGGGAATAAACACTGCGCTTGTTTCCCCCTAGAGATATTGAGGTTTACCTGTGTTATTAGCAGAGAATACATTGGATGGAGTTATTGTTCCGTCTTGAGAAGTAGGTTCTCTTTAGGGTGCCAGTGCCGTAGACTCTTCTTTTTGTGGGCTAGCCACCGCCACACCCCACTGCAGTCTGGATTTTATGTTTAGTTGGAGGGAGGGTGTGCTTACTGGTTCCTCTCCTTCTCCCCCTCCCTCCATCCCCCTCTTGGCACTTGACTGTTCCTTGATTGGAGCCACGTTCCAAAGTGTCTGCAGGACGTGATCTGCAGGGAGAGGGTTCCTGCAAAGGTCGAAGCGAAGTTTCAGAGGAGCGAGTCCTCCCGCACCTTGGTTCTCAACCTGGGAGTCTAGTTTGCATTATCCTGCCGAGTCTCTGTGGTCCCCAACATTTTCCATAAAGGGCGGGACAGCTTTGGGGAAAAAAGAAACGCGGTGTCATTTAAGAAGAAATCTAAAGGGGGTTTGAGGAAGCCCGGTTCCCCTTCCCTTCAACCTCTGGAAAGCTACTGTCTGGTTGTTTTAGTTGGATTAGTGGAGGTAACACTACAAATACAATAAGGTGCTTTGTTTGTGAGGTTTATTTATCTAAGTCGACACAAGGGTTAGTAGTTATCTTCCATTTGATCCGTAATCTTTATTGGCATCTAGAACTGCAGTTTCTTAGAGCAACATAATAATAAATCCATTCCGCTTAGAGCTATGTGGAAATTTTTGAACATTCAGGGGGCTGATTAAAGAAAGGAGAAATGCTGTGTGCCTTAGAGGTGGAGGAGGTTCGTGTGGGTGCTTATATTTGTTTCCAGAGCTCATGTAATGGGAAGTAGATCTGTATTTTTTGCCGTTAGTGGTGGGGTTTATAGCTCCTCCTGAAAACTTGAACGGTTGAATTTGATGGGCTTTGTTGGGTGGGTAATACCCAAATCCAGCTTCTCAGAGAGGGCCAGGAATATGCATGGCCTATAGGAAACAACGTTTAGAATTTGTTAGCATTTTATGTTAAAATGTAGTCAGATAGTGTGTTTTATATTGCCTCAAAACTGTGATGAGAATGAGCCCTGTCAAGTTTCTGTCATATGTGATGAGGTTGGTTTGATGTTTCTTGGAATCTCTCTCCCCCTTTCCATGTGTCTGTAGAGCAGAGGAGTTTAAACAAAAGAAACCACCTTCTAAGATCCTCGGTACACATTATTACTCCTACTTGGCCGCCGTTCACTTCAAGGTGAAATACACTTTAAAAAAGCAATGTTTATTGTATTAGGAAAATTGACTCGGCTGGCAATAGATTAAGGTAACTTTGTTTAGGCATCTTGATGATCAACAAATTGGCATTATGAAATTGGAGATGATCAACCTCTTTATTTTGCCACCGTTCCTCTGCTTTAGTGGATGTGCGTGGTGAGATTACCCTCTATTTCCTGGACTTAATGATTTTTCTGTCCAGCCTGAGGGAAGGTGAGGGTCCTAGCCACATAGCCCACACCTGGGAGTTGTTGCTAGGTGTGGTAAGCTGCTTGATAACAGGGACGCCTTCTCAGACATCTCTGGTGAGAGATGTCTGCTGGGTGGTTGGACTCTTCAATTTTTATACTCAACTGTGGAGTTTCTCCATGCAGTCTATAAGCCATTGTTTTAAAATGTTTATTTTGGGATTTTTATTTGTATGCATGCTTCCCATGATGTGACAAGTCCTGGGAAAAATGCCAGCTTACATCACCCAGGAGAGACCTTGTCATACTGTAATTACACATGATTCAGATTGCAAGAGATGGTTTCTCTGTTCATTGGGAATAGTTAGTTGTAAGTTCAAGCAACACCAAACATGCCACTTAATCCTGGGACTTATTTTTTTGGCTTATAAAGTCTTTCAAAATGATAAGAATACACATAGAATAAGGATGCCAGGCATTTCTCAGTCTACTTCCAGCACCTTTTAAGGTGCTGCATTTGCTATTTTGTAGATGTTTAAATGATAGGGTAAAATTTTGCCCATTAGAAATGAGAGAAACCGCAAAACTGAATTTGTGAAAAATCTGAGTTACACGATACTTAAATGCTCATTCTCTAAATTAAGCTGTAAATGGCTATTAATAGTGACAAGTTAAGTCACTTTCACTATATACAGTAGCTGATAAACACTGATGAACCTTAGAACTGAGGATGAACTGCCCCACCACAAAGATGGATGAGTCTGTAGTTCCATAAATCTTTGGTTTAGAAAAGTGGATTGATTTTCAAGTTGATTTCCTTCCCTTTGTAGTAATAATATGAGAACTTGTAGAGGAAGAAATTATAGTATTTTTTAAATTGTTGCCTAATGAGTATCACATATACCATTTCAGAATTGAGCTAATTGGATTTGAATTAATGAGGTTTTACTCTGTCACAAACATGTTTGGGAGACCTTCAATTTAAAACTACTGGCACAAAATCCTGGAAAAGAAATTTTGATGAAATAGTGATGCCTGGAATATCCATTAGCTGTTACAGAATAGACAGGTCAGAGTATGATGCATTTTTAAACTATCTACTTGCAAAAAAAGACCATATCTTATTTATTAGTACCAAAGATTTATACTAGTCTGATATGACTGAAATGAATAGTCACATTCAAAACATTTCATTTAAAATATTAATGTTTTCATTTTCAGTGTGATGTGAATTTGAGAGAACTTTCTTTCCAATTACACCCATCCTTACTATTGCAATCTGTTCCACTGACGTTTATGATATGAAATCTGTTGCTTATTATTTTATGTAAGCCAATTTGGCCACTGGTATGATTTGATAGCTTTTTATTTGTGGCCTTAGTCCTTTGAGTGGGCAGATAAAGCTTAATAAATTTACCCTTTAAGTGTTTGAGCCCAGCTTTACAGCATAGTTCTTATTTGTGTTAAGTGGTGTTCTGAAATAATTTAGGTAACTTTTTATTGAGGCATCTAATATTTGCGGGTTTACTAGTTGAAGATATTGTGTGCACCTGGTGTATTTTCCCTTCTGAGGCATTTAAAAGGTATAAGAAAAAAATGAAGATGGGTAACTATTCTGATATCCTCATTGAGTTCAGTACATTTTTTGTGTAGAGTTCTATATGGAATTAAGATGGTCAGTGAGACAGTTTTACTACTTGGCATTTTGAGCAACATAAAGTATAATTTTCCAAAGCACTTTAAAGCTGAATTGTTGGAGGAAATCTCATATACTCTGGGTAAGAATGTAAATTAGGCACAGACATTTTAGAGGGCATTTGGCAACATCTATTGAGATTTTTAGTGTTTATACCCTTTAACCCAGAAAATTTACTTCTAGGAATTTTCTGGCAGATATTACTTCACAAGTAGACAAAGATACAGCATGTTTCTTGTGGCTGTTTTTGTAATAGCAAAAATTTGGAAGTATGCCACATAGGGACCCTTAATTGGAGACAGTTAAATTATAATCTATAAAAAGAGGTCAATCAATTTGTAGATGCAGCAAAATGTTCAAGAAGTATTACGTGAAATGAGGCAAATTGATAACATCTTGTGATCCTATTTTTAAAGGTGTGCTTGTACAGATAAAAAGTATGAGTGTGTATGCATATGTATAAATACGTTTTGGATTAGTGGGCACCAAACCAAACTCTTACCAGTGGTTTTCTTTATTGGTTACTTGTGGTGGTGGTGGTGATGGAAAGTTTTTTGTTGAAGAGTTTTTTACAAAGTTAATTCTATATTTAAAGCATTACGATGAGCACACATTACTTTTAAAACTGAAAGACACTGAATAAAGAACGAATACTGAATATTGCTTTTTAAACAGATTGTACCTACCTAAAAGTGATCTTTATTTTGGGTAGATATTGTTGCTTAAAGATGAACAGAAGTTAAGGTTAGGAATCACAGACTTGTATTCAAATACTGGTTGAAGAGACTCCTTGTGTAATTTGAGGCAAGTCACTTCTGTGTCTGTTTCCTCATCTGTGTTATGGAAATTATGATAAAATAGAACTATTACTTCATAAGTTGAGGATTATATATATATATATATATATATATATATATATATATATATATATATCAACTGTTTTCAAACTTATTGGAATTAAGACCTCTTCACACCCTTACATACTGAGTACCCTGAAGACCTTTTTTATGTAAGTTATGTCTATTAATTATACTGTATTAGAAATTAAAACAGATGTTTTAAACAAACTAATTGTTGATTTGTTTAAATAATGAATCCATTACATGTTAACATATACACATCATTTTAATTAAAAATATTTTCTAAAACAAAAGAAATCAGTGAGCAGAGTGGCATTGGCATTGTTTACTTTTTTTTCCTTCCTTCAAATCTCTTTCATGTCTGCTTTAATGGAAGACAACTAGGTCCTCTTATTTGTTTCTGTGTTCAGTCTGTTGTGTTAACACATGCTTTGTAGCCTCTGGAAAACTCCACTGTATGCTCATGAGAGAGTGGGAGTTTTAATGATACATAACTTCATTAATATATCATGAAAATAGTTTTAACTTCACCAATCACCTGAAAAGGTCTTAGGGATTCTGCGGTCCTCAGACTGCACTCTGAGAACAATTGATTTAAGTATTCAATGTATAGTCAGGCATAGATAAATTGGCCCAATACGTGGAAGCTGATTTTTATTATCCATTATTGTTGTTGCTAATAAAATCACTCATTTAATAGAAAGAGAAAATGCATTTCTTCCAAGTGTTTGCCTCATTAAATTCTGGTGAACAATTATCTAACAATTTATTTTCAGAAAAAGATAATCTAAACTTAGGGATTTCTGGATGTATTTTATAGGTAATATCACTGTCCGTCAATGGTGTATTTTATAGTTGCTATCAGTACCATTCTATGGTGTATTATCTGAATTATGCAGAGGTCTTTTATGTTAATTGTTTTAGGTAACCTTCTGTAGAACTTAAGACCTTTGTGAGGTAGACACTGCAGGGGTATCAGCTGGTTTGATAATTTTACCTTAAAATTCCTTTGTTTCTTGTACTGGTTTTTTGACATTTCCTTCCAATGGTCTTCCATAGACTGGCCTTGGCCTATTTCCTGCTATTTTAGTCATCTATTACAGATAATCCCCATTACTTAACATAGCATTTGCAGTTCTAAGATGTAGAATTTTTTTGGATTTTTTTTTTTTTATCTCTTAGTGGTTTGAATCTTCAAAAGAAATATCATAGAAGTTGCAAAATACATGGCATAATGTACTATGTCGCTTTTATGAAGAACGCTGTGTTCACTTTTTTACAGGCAAATGAAATCTTATTTTTTCTAATTTATAGATATGTGTTCATTGTATAAAATTCAAGCCATAGAAATACAAAGAAAGGAGTTAACTGAAATTTTCATAGATAATCACAGTTAACATTTTGGTAGACCTCTTTGTTTATATGTATGCACACACATACCAATATTAACTATTAATTAATATTTATTTGTTCATTCGACAAGGGCTTTTTTTTGAGCTCCTACTATGTGATGTGCCTAGCACACTTCTTGAGGCTGCGGTTAAAGCACAAATTAACATTCTTATCCTTATGGAATATTATCTTTTTTAATTACTGAGTTTTATAGTATTGCATTTAATATAGTTATTGCACTTCCTTTAGACCTTTAGATTGTTCTCAGATTTAATTTGTTATGAATATTGAGGTGATGGACATCCTTGACATTCATTTTTATGGTTGTTCTAGTAATTTCTTTACATTACACTTTTAGAAGGAAGGTAGTGAAGTCAAAAGATATACAGATTTACCATTTTAATAAGTATTACTAAATTTTCTACCAGAAAGATTATACCAATGTCATGCCTCTCCAGTGATATAAACTGGGCAATTCCCCAGAATGCCCATTTTCCCACATGGTTGCCAATGCTGGAAATTACCCATTTAAAAAAAAAAATCTTTTCCAATCTGCTGCATGGGGGAAAAAAACCCTCATTTTAATTTGCATTTATTTTGATTGTAGTTTCACATATCTTTTCTTTTGTACATGTGTTTATTTACCATTTGTCTTTTGTGATGTGTGTTTTGTGCCCTATTTGTAGTTAATGACTGCTTTTTTTATTTCTCAAAAATGTATGGCAAAATACAAAGAATGATTTAACAAACATTCAGATTCCCACCAAGAATGAATAAATGTTTACATTTTATCATATTTGATTCCTTGTTGGATTTTGGAGAATTAATTATTATAAATGCAGCTAGCATTTTAAAATACTTCCCAACCTTTCTTCCAACTCTTCAGCCTTTCTTCCTTCTGCACATTTATATTGTTTACACATGAGAGTGTATTGTGTCTTAAATCAACATGAATGAGATCAAATTGGGTGAATCATTTTTGTTTTCAGTTGAGATATTAGTCACATACCATAACATTTGTCCTTTTGACGTCTACATGTCGGTGGGTTTTAGTAGATTCACAGGGTTGTGCAACCATTGTCACTATTTAGTATCAGAACATTTTCAAGAGTGAATAATTTCTTCCCCACTCAATCTGTTTCTAAAACTATCTGTGTCTCATCTATAGAGAGCCAAGTCATTCTCTTTAATTTTTCTGCTTAGTACTTCATCTTAGGAATATATTTTATGTTTTTCTGTTTCCCTGCTAACCCATACCTGGGTTATTTTCTGTTCTGTACAGTGGGCATCTTTGTACATGTTGCCTTGTGCAAATGAACGAGAGTCTGGACATAGGCCTGGAATTTGAGTTGTTGGACTGCAGCAAGCATGTGCATTCCCATTTGTACTAGACATTGTCAGATTGCTCTACAAAGTAGCCATGACGGTTTACACTCTGTCAGGAAATGAGTATCATTTTTCTCTACATTTTTGCCCATTCGGGTTATTTTGATATTTGCTATTTTAGTATTTGGTTGAAATATGATATCTGTGTGTTTTTTATTTGTATTTTTTTGGTTCCTGGTGGGACTGAGCATTTTATATATGCTTGTTGACCATTTGGATTATCTCTTTACTGACTTCTTTTATATGACTTTTGCTAAACATCCCAATAGTCATTTTGTCAGGGTCATTTTCTTGTTTGCAGAATATTCTTCCTTTGTTATTTGTACTGGAAATATCTTGCCTCATTTTTTCCCCTCATATCCTGATTTGTAGTATTTTTTGCCCTATGCAAGCTTTTAAGGATTAAGTTTGTCACTGTGTGCTTGACCAAAAGTCTTTATATTTGGGGGCTGCAGCGAAAAACTGGGGGAGATGTAAATGAGAGAAAGGGGAGGTGCCTGCCTTCAATGAGCATGTGTCTTTTAGAGCTGGAAAGTACACTTGAGATTCTTCATCTTTGTTTACTTTCTCATTTTACTTTTAATCAGAAGCCTAGAAATGTGGAGTGATCTTGCATGTAGACACAATGAGTCACAAGTGTGCCCATGCAAAGGTAACTAATAATAAATGGTAGTCAATGTTTACTTTTAAAACATTGAGTAATTATTCACTTATATTAGCAGACAAATGTTCAGCAATAACTGCTCTTGTAGACATGATCTAGGATTTAATTAAGTGGTGGTAACCATGGCAGATGCTGTTTAAATGGAAAAAAGTTCTATAGCTACTTTTGGACAAAATCAAATTCATTTTATGGATTAACGTAAGGTTTTCCTTTGAGATGAAAACTTTAGAAAAAATTGTTACATGGTAGTTGTCTCCTGATGATCTGTCCCCATTCCACCCACTGATAGGATTGCAGTTATGTGAAGGATGCAAAGTGTTGTTTTAAGAAGTAATGTTGCATGACTTAATCCTTTTAACTTAAGTGTGATAAATTTGCGGTGGCTGAGGCCTGAAGAAGGCTTGAGTTTCTAGAAAGATAAGGATAGCATTTGGGTGTGATTTAGCTGGTATGTAGCACTTAACAATTATCTTTTTGGATAAAATCAGTGCACTATCATTTTTTATTAATGAAAATTACGGCCTATCCTGAAAATGTTCATTAGTTATTATAAAATGATTAGCTTCATTTAATTAGCATTATTATGGATATTAGAGGATTGATAGTCTCAGAGCCAAATAATTTTTTTCTACTTAAAAATATTTATTTTTGTCAAAAACTAGAATTTTTACTTTGTTCCTTTCCAGTAGAAATCATCAGTTATTTTCCCATCAATAACAGACCAAATGCTCTGTATATATGTATTGATTTTTAAAAGCAAAACATAACCAGTGTAGTGGCTTATGCATGTAATCCCAGCACTTTGGGAGGCAGAGGCAGGAGGATTGCTTGAGGTCAGGAGTTCAAGACCACCCTGGGTAACATAGCGAGACCCCGTCTTTACAAATTAAAAAAAAAAAAAAAATTAGCCAAGTGTGATGGTGTGCACCTGCGGTCCTAGCTACTTGGGTAAGAGGATTGCTTGGGCCTAGGCGGTGAAGCCTGCAGTAAATCTTGATCCGCTACTGTACTCCAGCCTAGGTGACAAAGTGAGACTTTGTTTCAAAAAAACAAAACCAAAAGCAAAATGTATATATTAACAGTTTCCTAAAGTATTAATAATAATAGTAGTAGCTTAGAGAGTAGGGAGGTTACTTGCCTCTTAATGTTTCTAGATATATGTTTAGTCTGGATGATCAAAGTTTGTGTCAGCTGTGTGTGGTGGCTCATGCCTGTAATTCCAACACTTTGGGAGGCAGAGGCAAGAGGATTCCTGAGCCCAGGGTTTTGAGACCAGCCTGGGCAACTTGATGAGACCTCATGTTTACAATAAATCAAAAAATTATTATTTTTTGTGTGTGGTGGCACATGCCTGAAGTTCCAGCTACTTGGAAGACTGAGGTGGAAGGATCACCCCAGCTTAGGAGGTTGAGGCTGTGATAGCTGTGCTGTGCCACTGCACTCCAGCCTGGGTGACAGAGTGAGCTTCCAAAATAATAATAATAATAATAATAATAATACAACTACAACAACATTTGTCTTATCCATTTTCTCCCCCTTCTACCAAGGATGGTGTTGGGTAGAGAACACTGTCTGATTATTACAGGTATCTATTCATTTTGATAAACATTTAAACACTATGGATGTTATGAACAAGGCTTGTTGTAGACTTTGTATCTTCTATACCTTTTACCCAAAATGCTACATTAAAAGGTGTTGCTGCATCATGAAAGCCCTTCCTTCCTCCTTTCCTTCCTTCTCCTCCCCTTCCTTTCTTTCCTTTCTTTTTGTTTCATCTCAATAGGTTGCCCAGGCTAGAGTGCAGTGGCATGCTCATGGCTCACTGCAACCTTGAACTCCTGAACTCAAGTGACACTCCTGCCCTGGCCTCCCAAAGTGCTGGGCTTAGAAAGTTTTTTTTTTGTTTTGTTTTTTAATTGAAGAAATATTCTTCTATGCTAGATAATTTTTTCCTTCATTTAATTTTTCCCCTGTTCCTGTATTATAAGCAGCTGTTTTTATAGTGATTCAGTGAAAAATGGCAGGTTTGGGCGGTGGGGATTTTGTTGCTTTTAGTGGAATGGGTTGTTTAAAAATGTTGGCATAGCTCAAGATTGTCTTATGCTTGTTGTACAACTTTTCCTATGTATGCACAGAAATAGTAACTAGTGGGCTTGGAGCTATGTCCTTCATTATAAAGAGCAACAAAATAGCACATGTTATGTGTTACATGCTTGCATCAGCGCAGCACTCCCCTCTCTTTGTATAGGTATCTCTTGTTCCTCCAATGTTGCATTAGAGTTATACTTCAAAAGGGATGGAACCTAAATTAGCACTGTAGATACTTCTGATACCTTTATCAGTGTAGTGTTTAGATATTAGATTTTTTTTTGGCAACCGTGTAACATAAAGGCAGATAATACAAGTCAGAGAACGTGTTTTAGAATCTCTGACTTCACTTTCCATCCTCATAAGTTGTAAATTGCGACTCAGTCTTTGAAACTCATTTCTTCTGTACCTTTAATAATTGACTTTGTGTAAACAGAGCCATCATTGAATTTAGCAGGAAACATGTGTCTGCTGAGAATCACATTTTCTAGGATATGTTCTAGCTTTTTGTAAGACAGAAATGAATTTTTCCCTTGTCATTTCCTCCCTCACCTCTTATTCTTTCTTCACCTTCTTTGGATGCTTTTAAAAAAACTAGACACATATTTGAAGCACTTGGCCAGCTCTATCATTTTTTTTTTTTTTTAATTTTAGCTACCTAATCCACGAAATACAACCAGCCTTTGAGCTTTAAAAGTAAACGTCTGATGTGTTCCAGTAACTGGTAGGGGCAGTATTTAGCGATGTGGCAGTAAGGGCCCTGGCCTGGGAGGTAGAAAGGATGTGTTTGGACTGAATACATTGTGTGGGTTTTCCCAGCTCTGAAATACTATTTTTCTTTAAATTTTAGAAAATGATAAATTCTGTATTTGTCATTGATCTAATGATTTTTATAACAATAAAATAGCTACTGCCATTAAATAACTATCGGTTATTATGCTAGGCAATAGACATGTGGTATTGCATTTTATTTCCCAATTTTGTAAGTGTAGTAGTTTGGAGAATGACAAAAAACAAACAAACAAACAAACAAACACAAAAAGCCCAGTTATATATAAACCTCAGTATGCTGTAATGCATCTTTTCTTATGATGAATGGACAGGAAATTGAGCAAATGAGTTGTTGCAGTAACAAGAAAGTAGAAGATAACATGGGTGATTCACTAAATCGGGAATTTTCAGTTGGAAAAAGTTAATTTCTGAACATACTGGTGCCATTTACACCACCCGTCAACTACTACTTGTAGGTTGCAGCATTTCAGTAACTCAGGAGACCTGCCTATGTTTATTGGAAACTTCTTCATCAAACATGACTTTTGATCATGCCATTAGATAATTAGGTTTTTCATGTTGACTGGTTTTTTGTGTTGTTGTTGTTTTCTACATAACATCGTCCAGATCTTGAAATTTTGTCATTTAATTTGCTTTTCTGAAATATTACTTATCAGATGACTACTTGTGTTTCCATTATCCATAGAGTAATAATTGAGGATTGTTCATATCATCATGTAAACAGGTTAGAAGAAAGTATGTCAAATCTTTGATTATTCAATATACTTGCAGGGTTTTCTTCTCTCTCTCTCTCTCTCTCTCTCTCTCTCTCTCTCTTTAGTTTTTTTTTTTTTTAGTCAGAGTCTCATTCTGTCCCCCAGGCTGGAGTGCAGTGGTGTAATCATCGCTCACTGAAGCCTTTACCTGGTCTCAAGAGATTCTTCTGCCTTAACTGGGACTTCAGGCATGTACCACCATGTATGGCTATATTTCTTTTTCTCTTTCTTTCTTTCTTTCTTTCTTTCTTTCTTTCTTTCTTTCTTTCTTTCTTTCTTTCTTTTTAAAGATAAGGTCTTACTCTGTTGCCTAGGCTGATCTTGAACTCTTAAATTTCAGCGATCCTCCTGCCTCAGTCCTCCAAAGTGCTGGGATTACAGGTATGAACCAGCCTGTCTGGCTAGGGTTTTCTATTTAATAATTCAGATGTTTAATTGAAGTTGTTTTAAAAGCAGGTACCC
The DNA here is from genome assembly GCF_000164805.1 of Carlito syrichta. Lineage (NCBI taxonomy): Eukaryota > Metazoa > Chordata > Mammalia > Primates > Tarsiidae > Carlito > Carlito syrichta. The sequence goes on from NW_007091464.1 coordinate 14,201, forward strand.
TTCTACTTGTAAGTTGCAACAAGCTGTGTAGCTTTTAGGTCAAAGAAAAAATAAGTGTCGTTAGTATTCCAACTTGATAAAGGGAAATGTCAAAGGACTGACTAGAGCCAAAGATTTAATTTATACAAGGATATACATATGCAGATATATAAAATAGAGCAACAGACACTTAAGAATTTTATGTTGTAAAGGCTTGTGGTTAATGCTGCTTTAACAGAGTCTCTCCTGTGAAGGCCCCTTTCTGGGTTTATCATTGAGTCAATCCATTTTCTTTATCTTAAAATGGCTAGAATTTATCCACATTTTGAGAGTCATCTGACAGGTAGAAATACATCAATGAAAAGTTGGAAAGAAATACTATAGCAAATGTTATTAGAAGTGATCTCTGGGAGGTATTGGATTTTTCAAGTTTTCTTGAGTGACACATATTACTCATACAAAAGCATAACTAGATATTTAAATGTATGTATGGACACTTTCACAATAAGCTCTTTAGTTTTTCTCAAATTAATCCTATTTGAAATATGAGTGGGACTGTCTTCTCCAGGAAGCATATTCATGTTTTGTCATTTGACATTTTTGCCATCCTGTCATTTTGAGTCTTTTTCTTTAATATTACCCTAAATATATGGACGTAGATTTCCCAACTTGATTGCAAGCTTTAAAGGGAGACATATAGATCACATTCTTACCTTCCTTAACAATTAATGTTGTGTTGAAGTTATCAAAAGTGAGATTTGCCTTATTTATAAATACACATTATTCCCATAAGATAGCATTTGCAATAGAAAGAAATCCATGTTTAGTATTTCATTATGGTGTACATTTTTGGTGTACTTCGGAATATTTGAAAAGTTTTGTCCTTTTTTCCTGTGGAGTTTTGACAAGTATAACTTTGTTAATTAATATGTTTATCTTGATGTGTAGTGTTAGAATTTTTTTTCAGAACCTACAAATGACTTTAAAAATGCACTGTGAATGAAAAGAATCTCTTCACGCTTTTTAGAGATATGGTGATGATAAGAAATAAATATGATCTATAATTGGAAGCAAAAGACCCATTTCCAGTTTGTGGGTTTTTGTATATAATTTGGAAGTTAAGCATGAACTTATGAGGAATGAAAGGTAGCAAAGCAAGCATAAAAAAAAAAAAAGCAAAAAAATGCATTTGGGGCGGGGAAAGAAGTGGTCTTTTTGGATGAAGAATTGATACATAATTGCACAAATACAAACTACTTTGGTACTAAGATAGTTTTAATATTTCATATGTAAGTTACAAAAAATAACTAGAGGTTTTTTAAAAAGGAAAATATAAATGTAATTTCATGTTTTATGTCCAATGTAGATGAACATGAATATTCCTTAAATATAACTAAACTATAATTTCTGCAAAATGAGGGGGTTAATTTTAGTTGTTCTCCGAGGTCTCTCTGTGATCTAAAATTTATCTAAAATCCATGATTTTATGATATGAGTAAACACATTTACCTATTTGAGGTTAAAAAACATTGAACATATACTGTATGTTAATGTATAATGAAGCTATATGTCAGATAAAAATAAGGATGTTTTCTGCTTTCCCTTTTGTGTTAGATGCTTTTCCAAAATCCATAAATTATCCATAGATAGATTAATTCCACCTTAGAATGTTTGTAAAATATAAAAATTGATGTTTTCGATATGGGTGTTTCTTAATAGCTACTTGAATAAAATTGCCACTACAAATTCCATTTGCTAGCATTTGGAATAACATTATTTTCCATGGCCTTAACTTAGTCTGCTGATAAATTTCTACTTAACTATCTCTATTCCTTTCGAGAGAATTCTAAATAGGATTCATAGTGGCTTGGAGTCCTTTCTTCAGGATTAAGGTATGAACGAGAGTGAGGAAAATCCACTCTTTGGCACCGTGACTAGAGCTCACAATATTTACTTGCTATTTTTGTTATTAAATCAATTTATTTGGATGCCTTAACTCCAAAGGAAAAAAATAAAATAATCGCTTTAAAATAATTTGCTTTACAACTTACCTTAACCGAAAACCTACGGGACCAAGTTGAAGACTTGGGGGTTTGAATAGTACACAGACCTGGTTTGAATATTGCAGATTGTTAGAGATTCCACATCTAGTACTAAATGAAATCAACAATACTTGTAAAATTTTGTTATAAGGCAGACAAAGCTATGGCAGACCAAGACAGCGTACAAATGGCCCTTATTTGGAGCATACAGAGTGGGAGCATATTTTGCAGTAAAAGGAGAGCCGAAGGACAAGGTGTTCTCTACTTGTAGACTTGTAAAGACCTCAGAATTTGCTTTATGTTATTGTAGAAAGACATTATTTTTGCTTTGGCGTGCTTAAAACTAAAGGGCAAATGATCCAAAAGAATAATCTTGAAATTCAATAGCAGGAGAACTACTTGACATTGTGGGCTGGAGGCCAGCAAACGTGGGGCTTTCATTGAATGCGTGGGAAATGGGACAGGCCTGGAATTTAAAGAGACAGGGTGCAGTACCCTAGAAAAGAAAAGCCCTCCTGTATGATTTGCTTACTTGGAGCAAAAAAACAGACTTAAAGTTTTCTCTGAAGGATCTTTATGGGATCAACTCTTTAAGGCATTGAAAGACACTGAGTGAATTTTTCCAAACTCCACCTCCCACCCCCCCAAGCCATCTTCTCTTGTCTGAAATTGGTGCGGAGTAAAATTGTTTATAACAGAGGAGAAACGGCTTTTCAAATAAAAGTACTTTGTAGCCTGCTCAAATGGAGTGTAATGTAATTCTCTGAAATGGAGCACTTCTTACTTTGTTTATGTAGCTGTTTTAAAAGTGGGGGTGTGGTGCGGGGTATTGCAGGAACCTCTGCTTCAGAGATGGGACTGTTTTTTCGATATCTGAGCTTTCCTCCTCCATCCACTCATGAATCCACCTTTGCCCCCTCCCCCACCTCCCACAATCCCTCAATAAAATAGTATTTAAAAGACTTGAATAACCAGTCCTATGTACCAGCTTCTTGCTTGAGGCAGTAATGTTGTATTATTTTCAATGGGTGGTCTTGCATCTCCATGGGAGATTTTACAGGCAGTGGGCTCCAAGACCCACTAAGTGTATTATATGGAACATAGCCAGTTAAATTCTCGAGCCATAGAGAATATATGGAGATAGTTTTACATTATTGAATTCTCATCATTAATGACTTGCAAATGAGTTCATTTACTTTTATTTGAAGAATTTATGGTTTAAGTCCCTAAAAGTGAAGCGTATTAACTCAGCATTTGGGGTTTACTTTTTAAAACAAGTAAGTCATTCATAAATATGTCAATTTAAGAATATCCATTTGTGTGTGGATTTTCATTCATAGTTTTAAGATAATTATTTTATGAAACCAACACGTAGTCATTGTTTTCAAATGTGCCATAATTGAAGCTATATTTCTTCTGTTTGAGATACTGTAAAATGATAGAGCCTACTTATAATCAGAAAGTATATCTGATATGTTTATAATCAGTATCTCTTACCTATGGCATGTAGTCTATAGTAGTCTGAAATTTAGCTAAAATTGTTCTAGCCCAACCTTTGTGGAAGTGAACACAATTGAAACTATAAATTGAATACTGGATTAAAATTGATCTTTAAAAAAATTGCTCATAAGACAAACTTACTTGAATAAAATAATATATATTTGCATATGCATTATAAATATTGAACAGAAAGGTTGTAGTTATGCCTGTTCCCACATAACTTATTTTAACATAACTTTGTTGGGTCATTGATTTAATTACTTTGTTTCCCTTATTCACATTCTTCAGAAACTTGATTTATAAGAAATTTATAAGTCCTGATTAGTTAGATGTCCAAAATACCTATTTGCCACAGGCTAAGTAGAAAATAATGTAGAAATAGGTGTTTTGAATGCCATTGGTGATAACCAGATGATGATATACAATGAGAGAACTTTTTGTTTTGTTTTGTTTTTTTAACAGTGTAAGTAGTTTAAAGTAGAAAATTGTAATCCTAGAGGAATTGAGTTGGTTTCTTTTATAAAAATTATTACACAGCTGTTTTAGGTCACATAAAAAATGGCATAAATTCTGCAGTTTTCTTCACTAGTAGAATCATATGTCTGTGGCTCAACACTTTACAGCAATGAGAAAATGTTTGCCTTTACTTTTTTAGCTGAGTATGTTCTTGAATAAGCTAACAAGTTTTCCAGCAGTTTTTTTTTCATTACAAGTGCGTTTAAATAAGTAATAGCCAAATGAAGTTTTACCTTGTGTAGCCTGTATTTGAAAGTTATTAAGGTTGTCTGCATACACAAAAAAGACACAACTCCTATGACTATCCATGAGGATAAAAGTTTAAGGTTCGTAAACATCAGCTTGTCAAGTAAACTTCCTAACTGAGGAATAATTTTGGGTCCAGGATCCATTCCCTGGGCTGAAAATGAAAGGGAAACGATTTGGTTACTAAAGACTAGTGCTACATTTGATCACTTCCTTGAGATGTTGCTGTGATCATTAAAGGCAAAGTTAGACAGCTGCTGTAGATGTTGCCAGTGACTCACAAAAGAAATTGTTTAACCCTATTAGTTTCAGACACTATCATTACTGCTTTGAAGATATACTTGCTGTGTTCGATATGAACGATCTGCTTGCTGTGCTTGATATGAATCTGCGGGATTACAATTTGAACTTTTGTTTTACAAGAAGGTGGTATAGCAGAAATGAGAAATTTTAACACTAATATATTTTGTGTCTGGTAATATGACACATCTCCACATTTTTGCTTGTATTGGGGCAGATTTTAAAACTTCAACTTAGACTTCCCAAATGCAGACTTTGCTTTTAGAATCCAAAGACTTTTGGGGAATTGTGAAAATTGAGTTTGGCTTATAATCCTTGATAATTGGATATTTAAATGCCCTTTTTTAGGCTTGAAGTTCAGAGGAAATAATAAGTCATTGACTTTAAAATCTCATTTTGGATAAGTGTAGAGTTAGAACAATGCCATCTACCCCTGAAATTGATGTCATGATGTTAAAAATCCCAACAAATTCCCAACAATGTTGGGTCCTTTTGTATAATATGTTTGCATTATTGCTATAGGTTTAAAGGGCAGGGAAATACTCTATTGTTAACTCTGAAGAGGGCAAGATTTGGGAACCCACTGCTATGTGATTAAATCAGTGTGTTTGCCCTGAGGCTTCAGCCATTCGATCTGAATTCATAGTCTGAAATTTTGGATTCCTTCTCTGTTTGAAAATAATACTTAAAAATTTTAAGACTGCCTTTGCCTACTCACATGAAAACTATTGAGGCAAATTACCGGGGTTAACATTTTCATGCAATCAAGACTCTGAAGATACATTTCAATATGTTAAAGAGAAAGTTCACAGCCATTTTACATAAAATTTTACTGGGCTTTTTATTAATCTAAAATAACTGGTCTATAAGTACTTTATCAGTGAAAACTGCTCAGCATGTAAAACGAGGGGTAGAAGAGCACAAAGGCTTCCTGCAAATTAAGGGCACAATGAGGGCTAACGGACTTTCCAGCCATCTCCAGCTGGGAGATTATTATAGTTTTTGCAAACCCTTTTCTCTCAAAACTAAATCAAGAATGGTAGAGTCCTGATAAAAAGAAGTGTAGAAAAGCCTAACTAATCCTTAGATGAGTTACTTCAAACGTGCCAAAATAGAATAAAATCAGTTAATAGCATGGATTAAAGGTTACTTTTAATGCATTTTTATCACTCACATTGAGAATTTTGTTGTATGTTAATGCATTTAGCTTTCGTTTAAAAAAAAAAAATCCAGAGAAAAAGTGTAATTAAATTTGAGAGATTACATAACCACTTTGTTATGAGGAAATTTAGTACCAACTTTGGGTGCCAGATTTGACCTAAGAGGTAAAAGCTGTGTTTTTGAGATCAGAGCTGTAAACAGGTGGCTCCGATTATGAGTGGTACGTTTTGAGGTTATAATTAGAAGGCTCATCTATGTACTTACAAGAGTTGACTTGTAATATAGATTTAGAAAAACAATGTGGCTATATGTCTTTGGATAAATATGTCTTTGGTTCCTTGGATGAGATTACAAAAGAGTGCCACTATCCGATCTGGATTAATGTTTTATGTGCTTGATTCTGGCTAATTTTAAAGAGAAATAGAGGAGAAATTAGAGCAGATTTTGGGTGCAAAGGTTTTCTTTACTTTTTATGCATGAATCCGAATGTGATCTTTCATATATACAAGGAGACTATATCATCTGTGGTTTTAATCCAGAGTCAAATATTTGCCAACTACCTAATTTGTGGAATTCTGCCATATTAGGATAGAGCTGCCAAAATGAAAAAAAAAAAAAACTTATTTGGCATGATACTGTTGGTAAGAGGAATTTTTAAAAGTGGCATTCCTCTCTTTTTTAAGGCAGTGAATTATAGATATATGTGGGCATGCATGTGTATGTATGTATCAGACTTAATGCATTTTTGTTACAAGAAACTGGCAGTGCTGGAGATTTGATGATCATGCTGCATTTGCTACCCCTCCGAGATGCCAAATTGTACATTTCTCTAACTGGGTTTAGCATTTGTTTCTAGAAATAATTATATTGCTTTTGCTGTGACTTAACAGGAAATAACCTGACTCCCAAGCACATGCACATGCAATATGTGTTAGGTATTTGTGTGTGTGTGCCATCCCACATACCTCACATTCAGTGTAGTGATTTTTCAAAGCCATGTGAAAATAAAGTTCTATTCGTTTATTTTTTTGAATCAAAACTTTTAAACTTTTTATTTTTGTAATTAACACATCATCATCGTTATAATTGTACATATTTATATGGTACATAGAGATATAACCTTACATATGTTTAATGATCAGATCAGGGTCATTAGTATATCCATTATTTCAAACGTTTACCATTTCTTTGTGTTGGGAGCATACAGTATCCTCCTTCTAGCTATTTGAAACTGTATAATATATCTTTTTTAATTTTAAAGATGTGGGATATAATTCAGGGTTAGGTATATGAGTGATCATCATACAGCTAAAGTTTGGGCCTCTCTGTGGTCCCTACTTCGCCTTGTTCCATTAGATTACAGTCAAACATACAATTGCCCATACATAAATTTCTTTTATTGATATCCTGACCAGAGTTAACCTTATTCAGAAATTCTAGCTTGAATGAATTTTGCTACATTGAATAAATACTATGCTGTGTATAGTTGTTTATGTGCTCAAGAAGCTGAACTTTTGTTCTATCCCAGTAGGTTCCCATGGGATAAGTTATTTTAGTAAATCAGAAAATTTCTCTAAAATCAAAGTAATTCTTAAATTTAGAGACTTGAAAATGGGGGGGGGGAGTCATATGGGTTAGAGGGAAGAAGGTCTAGTTGGCCTTCAAATTACTTGGACATGTTAAATTTTCTTGAGGGAGAAGAAACCCACCACAATGCTGCTGAATTGTTCTACTTCTGGAGTTATGTCTTTGTGTGTTTATAGGACTGGGAACATTTTATCTCAGAGTTTCTGTGGAGGTTGTTTTTCAGCAGTGCCCCAAGAAAAGTCCTGGAGACTGGCTTTGAAGCCTTGTGGACAAGCTGGATATCAAAGAGCCAGAGGAATTCGGCAGTAATTGTTTTATGACTGGCCAGAAATCAGACCTATTTGTTAGGTAGCACACAAAATAGCTGTGATTTGACAATTTGGTGCTATTTATACCTACCATAAAAAGAGAAAAGAAAAAGTTAAAGGGGTATTTTGGAAACAGGAACTAAGCTGTAAATGCAAATTGCTTCATTTTCTCAAAGGAACAAAAAAGGAAAGGGTTTAGGAAGTTTTTATTGAAGCTGAATTATTGAGGCTCTGTCTGCTTTCAGGACATTTAATATTGTACTCACACTGAAACTGCACTTCTTTCTGTTTTCAGTCCCCCCCCCCCATCTAACAAAATTATTTTTGTGGAACAAAAGAACCTCCAAGGGAGGAGGGATAGTGAAATCACAGAGTTTCCTCCTCTGTCTTACTAGACATGTATAGTTATTTAGCTTGGAATAAGAACAATCGGCTGTTGCTTGAACTGATTATTTTTCCAAATAAAAGTTATATTTTCCAACAATCAGTTGCAGGTCATTTACTAAAAAGGGAGGGTGAGGATTTGACACAGGTAAGTTTTTATGGTTTTTTTTTTTTTTGGAAACATACAGAAGAAACTTTCTATGACTATTTTTGATCTGGAAACTACAAATGTCTTTTCGAATACAAAATGCCTAAATTACTTGTTCCTCTCATCTAGAGAGTACTTTGAGCTCAAGGTGGTCATGTATCAAGGTGTGTTTATACTTCAGTGTGTCATCCAAAGGAAAGCTTGACTGTTTCCATAATGTCATTCAGACCTTTTGAGGTTGTCACATGCTTCATTATTTTGCCTTGAAACCCCCAGCCTCTAGAACAGTCTGAGTCTGGGGTAATGGCACAGAGAAAAAGCAAACATGTCTGTGATTGACTACACTTTTCGTTTCTTTTAAAACATTTTTTAAGGAAACCCTAGAAATGCCTTAGGGATCCCTAGGACTTTTTCACAATTTAAAACCATTTTACCTTTGAAGGCATTTCAATGCTTTCAAATTTGGACTGTATTCATTTGCTTGATTTAAATTTTTTTCCTTTTTCATTGAATTCCGATTCTCCTATCATGATCTTTGTCAAGTTTACCTTAGTTTCTAGAAGAGGACTCTTTAGTTATAATTGGATGAAGAGAGTTCACAGAGGGTAGGAGAAAAGCAGCAGAAATGGGTAGAGATAATCTGGTGTTGAAACAGTTATTTCTGTCTTTGTTTGAATGAAGAGTAAGAGTTTAAGATTGTGTGAAGGTCAGAAGCTTCTGAATAAAGATTTAAAATGGGAATCTCCCAAAAGCCTAAAACCTAGTTGGATTTCAAGGTGGGTTCCCATGAGGGAAATAGGTGAAATCGCTTTATCAGGAAGGAACATTATGGATACTGTTACTTCTAAGAGTAACAACACTCAAATGGGAAAAGATAAGGATACATTCTTATAGAAAATTTTTGTGAGTTGAGAAGGTACACCATAGATAGGGCTGGCTAGGGAGCAGTTGTATTTCTAAAGTATTGATCATTTATTCAACCAATATTGAGCATCATCATATGTGTCAGGTACTGCCCTGAACACTGAGGATCGCAGAAACAGAAGTGTCTTCTAGAAGTGTTAAATGTGGTATTTTTTTTAGTCACTATACAGCAAGATGAGTACTTCTCTGAAACTATGAAAAATGAAGCTGTGGGTTAGGCTTGGTGGCTCAGCCTGTCATCCCAGCACTTTGGGAGGCTGAGGCGAGTGGATGGCCTGAGCCCACGGGTTTGAGACCAGCCCGGGCAACTTGGCGAGACCTCGTCTCTATAATAAATACATAAAAAGTTAGCTGGGTGCAGTAGTGTATGCGTGTAGTTCCGGCTACTTGAAAGGCTGATGTGGAAGGATCGCCTGAGCCCAGCAGAGTGACACTGGGGTGGCTGTGAGTGTGCCATGGCACTCCAGGCTGGGAGACAGAGTAAGACTCCCACTCAAAAAAAAAAAAAAAAAAAAAAGAAAAGAAAGAAAGAAAAAAAAGAAAAAAGAAAAATGAAGCCGTGAAAAGAGTTTTGAATGGTTTGTATTATGTTTACAGTGGACAATCGAGGTAAACATGGTAACTTTCACAGTACTATGTTTTTAAACATCCTGTTAATAATCTGTTTTAGAATGTAATGTAATTTTCCTTTAGAAATCCTGAAGGCACTTGAGGAACTTTATGTGTTAGGATCATATTCATAAATATCAGACATCATTGCATGATAGGAATCAAGAAAGGTCTGGTGATCTGAGTCTTCTGGGTAAAAGAAAATTGGGTGCCTCTCTTGATCACTAAACATGGTGCTTTTCTCCCTAATTTTTGTTCCCCTTTACTTACCTAATCAGAAGTCTGCAGAAGCAGAATAGGGTTTGAGGAAAGTAATTCCAATTTGCAAAAGAAAAAAAATAGGAACATATGTTGTTTTTTGCTCAGACTGGTTAGCTTTTCCACCAGGTTTGCTGCTGGACAAGTACCAACTACATCACCTTTATTTGGTGCCATTTAAGTGGCTCAGCCCTTCAGAAAGGTGCACTTTTAGATGTGCGCCGTCTGTCTGGCCGATTGGATAAAACTTAAATAGATTTGATTTATTGATAATCAACTCTGGCAATTAGAGAACTTTACTTCATTCTCTGTCATTTCCCTTACGGGTTGTGGAGCTTTCCATCAGAAGGCGGTACTGAAGGCTGAGGTCTTCTTCATTTAAAGAAGGACTAAGGGCAACTGTTAGCCTTTGAATCAAGTAGAGAGGTAGAGACAAAACTAATGCCTTTTTGGAGAACTTACAGGTAGATGGTACTGGGGTGGGATGGAAATGCCATGTGATAGTCATACTGCTTCTCTCCCAGATTTACACATCTATTCAGGATTATGGCTTCCTTGCCTTTGTAAATCTGAGAGTCTCATACAGTGTGGGGAGGCGGAGATAGATTTGTAAGTGGGTAAAATTCAGTACAATTTAAATAGGAGTTACAGTTGAGGTAAGAAAGGAGTTTTGTGGGAGCATAAATGGGCAGCTAGAGTTTGGAGATGAGCTTAGTGACATTTCTGTTTATGTAGCAGATGTTTGATGAACCTGAGTTGCTTTGCGTATGTTGTATTATTTTGGGTTTCTACAACATTTTATGTTGTTTTGCTTTTCTTTTCAAAGATTGTTTATGATCCAACTTGAACAATGTGATGAAATTCTTCTTTAGCTCAAGTTGTTATGAAGCCAAAAATAGACCTGGACTAAGATATGGCACAAATTGTGGTTTGTTAGGTTGTGACTGTTTTTCTTCCAACAAATAACTGTAATTTTAAAATTATTTGAAAGTAAAGCTAATGTTAGACAAAAAAAGAGGACCTGGTTGATTTTTAAATAGTGTCTTAGAACACTAAGACGATGTCTAAGTGTAGGGGACTATTTGGAATGAAATTGTTTTAATTAGAAAAATGACTAGTGAGCTTCTATAGAACAGTAGAATTGGTGACTGCAGTCCTGTAGGAACCTCACCTCTTGTAAGCTCCTCGTCATCTGACTTTCCATTTCTCTTTTTCTTCTCTGGAAATTCAAAAGCATGAAATAGGTTTCAGAGGAGGAAAAAAAAAACCCCTAATAATTACAAGACACGAAAACTTTCCTGTCAAGTGCAGGGCATGGCATCATTCTGCAATAATACTTATGTTCAGAAAAGTTAAGGAAGAACCTAATAATAAAAAGTGAAAGACTAAGGAGGGCTGAAGCTCATTTGCATAGTTCCAAAGTAGATGGCTTTTTGAGGCTCTTAATTAAAGAATGTATGAAGGCAAGTTTGTTATAAAGAAAAGCTTACTCAGACTTTTTATTTGATGTCTATACGAATTGTTTGTGGGGTAAGGAGGATCTTTTCAGTTTAAGAATGCCAACTCCTTATGGACAGAAAACAAATTTTTTAATTACTATGTCATTCACACTTTTGTACATGGGAGGTATTGAATAAATACTTTAATATTTTACAGTAAGTAAGGCATTTGATATATAAAAGTGCTTAGTAGTAATCGCTGGTATTTGACACTTACTGTGTACCAGGCTGAGTATTGAGTACTCTGTAAGAACTACCTCAGTAGTCTAATGGTTTCTATCAATTGAAGTACTGCCAGTACTACCCCCATAATAAATGAGTTTGTCAGGGTTGTAGGATATGAGTATACAAAAACCAATATTGACCTGGTGCAGTGACTCATGTCTGTAATCCCAGCACTTTTGGGAGGCGGATTGCTTGAGCCCAGGAATTCAAGACTGCGTCTCTACAAAAAGAAAATTTTAAAAAGTTAACCAGGCATTGTGGTGCTTGCCTATAGTCTTAGCTACTCGGGATGCTGTGGTGGAAGGATTGCCTTAGCCCAGGGGGTCAAGACTTCCATGAGCTGTGATTGTTATGATCATGCCACTACACTCCAGCCTGAGTGACAGGGTGAGACCCCAACTCACAAAACAAACAAACAAAAAACAAAAACAAAAAACCCAATAGTATTTCTATATACTTGTAATGAACAGTCTGAGAATGAAATTAAGAAAACAATTTCATTTATAATAGCGTTGCAAAGAAGAAAATATTTAGGAATGCATTTAACAAAATAAGTGTAAAATTTATGTTCTGATACTACAAAACATTGAGAGAAATTAAGGAATATCTAATAAATGGAAAAGTATCCCATATTCATGGATTGTGATAATATTGTTAAGATGCCAGTCTTCCCCCAATTTACTATGGGTTCAATAGATTCCCTGTCAGAATCCCAGCTGGCTCTTTGTAAAAATTGACAAGCTGATTTAAAATTCATATGTAATTGCAGGGGACCCAGAATAACTTTCTGTAAGTGGAACCATATTTTTAATGCTTTGATGAAGCATCCAATTTTAAATTAAAGCTACAAACAAATCAGTTCCTTTTTATTACTCTTGAAAATTGTGACATCTTCAGTCAGGGTACTCCTATACATTTGATTAAATGCAGTAGAATTTATGGTAATTCTGTTGGTTTGGGGGTGGGTTTAAAGCTGTATTAATTTCATTCTGTAAACTTTTATTGAGGACCTATTTTTTCTAGTAAATAATAAGAAGGCCCAATGGAAGCAATTTTTTTAAATCTAGAATTCCCTAGTGATAAAAACTCATAAAATAGTTTTCCCTTAAGTCTGCCTTTAATTTAAACTTGCAAATTATATTGACTTTCTAGGTTTTTGTGCACTCTACAGCTACACTGTAGACACATGTGGCTTTTTAAATTTAAATGGAAATTATTTAAAATTAAATAAAATTAAAAATTCAGTTCCTCAGTCACCAGCTACATTCAAAGACTTAATAGTCATGTGTAGCTAGTGGCTACCATATTGGACGTAGCTGGACTAGAGAAATGGTAGAATTATCCTCAGGATTTCTGTTTTACAGTGGAATTACGATAGTGTATGTTCTTTTGTGAGGAATGGAGAGTAGATGAAAATAATCTGATAGGACTTTTCATGTAAAGGTATATATTTTATGTTTTTGCAGTTATAGCAGTGGGATGATATTTTGCAATGTGATGATACTTTGTATCTTTCTTTCTTTCTTTTTTTTTTTTTGAGTTGGAGTTTCACTCTGTCGCCCAGACTGGAGTGCAGTGGCCACTTCCGGCCACTGCAGCCTCGACCTGCTGGGCTCCGGCGATCCTTCTGCCTCAGCCTTCCAAGTAGCCGGAATTACAGGCATGCGCTACCATGCCCGGTTGATTTTTTTATTTATTGTAGAGATGAGGTCTCGCTGCCCGGGTGGGTCTCGAACCCGCGGGCTCAGGCAATCCACTCACCTCAGCCTCCCAAAGGCACCGGATTACAGGCTGAACCACCAAGCCCGGCTACTTTGTATCTTTCAAAGGTCATATTCCACAATCACCTTTCATAAATTGTTTTAGTACTTACTGATGATCTTTTATTGATAAACCTGAATTAGGTAGTTTAGTGAAGTATGTTGTAATATAAAAGTCTCTATGTACGTTCATTTTTCCAATAATTTTTAAATGTTGAGATCTGGTGGGGGGGGCACAGGGAGGAGGGAAAGGTGGTTCTAAAGGAGGAACTGTTTCTAGTCAAATGTTTATGACCATTTAAATGTACGATACTGAAGCCCTTGTTTCTTATGGCTTCTGAAGTGTCATGCTGTCTTAGAAAAAATTTCTTCTGCTTCTGTAAATTTAGTTACAGTTCAGGAAAATTTTGTGAGCTTTTATTAAGTTCTGGGCTTAGACGTCAAGAATGCCATCATAACACTTAACAACTTTGGAAGCAAGTGCTGGAATGTAACTATATAAACTCTTTTTCCTCTTTGCCTTCTCTTTCATTGCTTCTTTGGTTCCATCCAGGGATAGATGTGAAAGCAACTTGTTTAAAATTCTGTCACCCTTAGGGAGTGACTTAAAATTCCCAGGATAGTTTTAGAGCTGATTTTTTATCTTGGAATGATAGAACAGACCTCCTGGTAACCCTATGGCTGTAGTGAACTTGGATTCTAGGACAGGTCTGGCTTCTCCTGAGTGTGTGTGTGTGTGTGTGTGTATGTGTGTGTGTGTGTGTATGTGTGTGTGTGTGTGTGTGTGTGTGTGTGTGTGTGTGTGTGTTTGTTTTACTTTTTGCTTGTGTTTTACTTTTTGCTTGTTAATTAGGACTTTTTCAAACTTTTTGAAATAATTGTGACTTTTTTTCAGAGACAGGGATTCACCATGTTCCCCAGTCTAGTCTCAAACTCCTGGCCTCAAGCAATCCTCCTGCCTTAGCCTCCTAAGTGGTTGGGTGCTAGCCAATGATGATTTTAAATTTAAATATATATATATATATAAAACTATATATGAATATATATATAGTTATATATATATATACAATATATATACATATATATATATGTATATATATAACTAGTTATAATGTTTATGGGCTGAATTGTGCTTCCCCACCCATTCCTATGTTGAAGGTCTAACCTAAGAATGACTATTGGAAGATAGAATCTTTAAAGAGGCATTTAAGGTAAAATGAGGTCTTTGGGATAAGACTTAATTCAGTACAGCTTGTGTTCCTATAAGAGGTAATCAGGATACAGACATACGAAGAAGAGATCAGGTAAAGGCACAGGGAAATGACAGCCATCTACAAGTCGGGCGGAAAGGCCTCAATAGGAAGGCCTGCCGACACCTTGGTCTTGGGCTGACAGCTTCGAGAATTGTGAGAAAATTAATTCTTATTACTTAAAGCCACCAAGTTTCGATGGTTCGAATTTACTTTGTTATGGAAGCCTTAGCAAACTAATGCTCATCACTAAACAGATTATTCTGGTTTATATCTAAAATCACATACAAGGTGGGGTGAGAGGGAGATGTGGATCAGAGATAGCCAAATTATAGGGGTAGGTATGCATGGATTGTGAGGTTAAAAATCCAATTTTTCATTGGATTGGAATAGGAAAAATATTCACCCATGGACTTACCGCATGTGTGTGTGTGTGTGTGTGTGTGTGTGTGTGTGTGTGTGTGTGTGTGTTTGTGTTTCTGATATATGTCTTAATTACTTGGGAAGGAAAATATGTTAGTAGAGATTGTCTGAGATTGTCCCTTTTTTTAAGAGAGGAATTCTCAATATGTTGAGTGAGCTGGACTTGAACTCGAACTCCTGGGCTCAGGCACTCCTGCCTCAGCCTCCTGGGTGGCTGGGACTACAAGCTTCATTGTGTTTTTTTTAGCATCTCTTAAAAGTATGCTTCCTTTATTTTCCATTTGGGAACTTATTTTCTGTTTTTAGTTTCATCTTATTAGAAACCATCCTTCACATGTTGCCAGAGGGAATAAAATTTACACACATCTAATCATTCACTCCCCTGCTTAGACATCTTTGTCTTAAAAGTCCTTTCTCTGTGAAATAATTCATATTCACCCTAAAGGGTGAGTTTATAGTTTGGACATAGGTTGAGTAATTTTCAGATGGTTCTTTGTTCTCCAAACATTTAATGATTCCATGCCTTTGCACAAGTTGTCCTACTCAGTCTGGAATTTCCGTGGTATCCCACTCTTAATCAATTCCCCTTTTATGGGCTTTTAGCATTCACAGGTGATTTTTAAAATATCTGTGTATAAGTTTGTTTGGGGGCCAGGCTGAGTCTTTTTGTGGCAGCATTTACTGGACACACCTCTCAGAATACCACCTACAATGGAGTTATATTTTGTTAAAAACACTGCTTCTTAGGCATTATCTGAGACCTACTGACTGAGAACCTTTTGAGAGTGAAACCTGGGAATCTGCATTTTTTTAAAGCTCCCTGAAGACTCAATTGGAGCACTTCTGCTGTACAGTAGGGGTAGCAGCTTACTCTTTTTCCCAAGTGTCAAGTCCATAGTAAGTTAGAAAAAAATTCTTACTGAATAGATTTGAACAAGAAACTAGATTAAAAAGAGATTCAATAAGTTCAAAATGCCACTACATTTACTAAAATTTATTTGAGGAGGAGGGGAGTTAATATGATTAAATGTCCCTCATGTTCTTTCTTTAAAAAAATGTCAGGATAGCAATAGTTGCAGAAGGTCTCTGTATTTTCATCTACTTTGACTTTTTGGATATTTAGAAGTGTGGCGATAGTGTCTATTGAAATGGACGTAACTGTTGCTCTGGAAGCTTGAGTTAGAGTGACTGGTGAAAGAAAAGGTAGAAAAAAGGTTTTCCAACTTCTAACAGCAACTGACATAGGTGACTTTGTAAATGGACCTTTGATTATCTCCAGTGTGGCTTTTCCTGGCAGTTAACTTTGTGCCATAGTGGACTGCCTAGAAATCACCAGTTAACATGGTGGGCTGGAATATTATTGCTGTCATAGAAGGAACTCAAGAGTTACAAGGTCTATGAACAGCTCCATTGTCAAATTCTTTTTTTTATAAGAAGAATTACCCAGTGGACTCTAAAGCCATTTATAGTTTTGCTTTTTTTTTTTTTTTGATAGTTAAACTGATGGTTTTTCTTTCTTTTTGTCTTCTAATCAGGGCATTATTGTGAAGTGGAAAGAGTATGGGGCTTCTCTTTTATCTTGGAGGTAGGAGTCCTGGATTTGGATTCTGGCTCTCCTGCATGCTGAAAGTCATGCAGTGAAAAAGTTTCCCTAACCTCCATGAGACTCTGCTTTCTTGTCTGTAAAATGGAGAGAGATTAGCTTCCCCTACTTAATTCACAGAATGGTGATAATGGGAGTGAGTAAAAAAGAGATAATATGTATGTTGTAAATGATAAAATGCTAATAAATCAGTGGTCTAAATAATTTATTACCATCTGCCATTTCCAAAGGAAGTAAATTAAAATAACCTGATTTACAGTTGATTATAACTTAAAATTTTAGCCATTACAGAAAATCTTTTTTGTTTTTTTGTTTCTTATTGGTTTTTTTTGAAAATGCACTTTGGAGGTATGACGCTATTGGGCAATAATTTTTAAAAATTTATCTATCAGTTGGAAATATGCAATAACTAAAATATCAACTAAAAAAGTTTTAAGGGAAATTAGTATACTAATATTATTTTAAACTACATGCCTTTTATTTTATATTTGATGTTTTATCAAAAAATTGGCTGGCTACTACCTAGAAAGTTTGACAAAAATTAATCTATCATATCTACTTAGGAAGAATCATGCTTTTGTTTTAAAAAACAGTTTGGAGTTTTGATTTAAGCTTTAAAAAACAAAAATAAAAGATATAGAAGATAGATTTAAAAATGAGTATTATACTAGGAATAGTTCTTTCTTACTCTTATTTTCGTTCTTTTTTTCTTCTCCCCACCCTCACCCTACTTCACTGGCCCTCCTAGAGAAATGGAAAACAGTTTTCCTTTTCTCTAACCAGTAAGTCCCACTCGTTCCTGTCTACCTTTTCTTCCTCCCTTCCTCTGCTTCCTTGGAAAGAAAGAAGTGAAAACCCTCCTTGAGCATTAATATTAGGGGCTTTACATTTGAGTTTGATTTGTGATCTGTCATGGTTTGAATCATATGCTTCCATGGTATTTTGCTTATTTCAGCTTCTCAGCCGCATGCCCAACTTCTGCCTTCTCTCTTTCCTGGCAGGCTAGTTTAGCTTATTTTTAAGGAGTAGAATCAGTCCCAGACCCTCCACCCCCAATAATTTTCCAGGAGTTATATAGGAAGTCAGTGGTATCGCATTTGGGTTTAGGGACAAATCTCTCAATTTCCAGTTCCTTTAAAAAAAATTGCTCAGTGACCTTGATTTCCTGATCATGGCAGCACTTATCCAAGTTATATTTATTCTTTTTTTTGTTGTTGTTACTATTTTTTTTTATACTCACATTTTTATTTATTTATTTATTTTCATTAATCAGTATTTTTTATTATGGTTTTGTGGGGTACAGTTAAGGGTTAGGTGTACAATTACGTTTCCTTCAGGCACCCTGTTGATAAAGAGGTGTTTTTCCCATCCCCC
>NW_007091464.1:32890-34139 GCF_000164805.1 Carlito syrichta
GTTGATAATTTGCCATTCTGACTGGAGTTAGGGTGGTATCTCAGTGTGGTTTTGATTTTGCATCTCCCTGATGATTAGTGAGGGTTGAGCATTTCTTCATGTGTTTGTTGGCTGCTCAAATGTCTTCTTTTGTGAAATGTCTGTTCATATCTTTAACAAAATTTTATAAAGGGGTTGTTTGTTTTCTTCTTTTCAGTACATTTCAGTTCCTTGTAGATCCAGGATGTTAAGCCTTTGTCAGACCTAGAGTTGGCAAATACTTTTTCCCAGTCTGTAGGCTGTCTCCCTGCTCTCTTGATGGTTTCTTTGGCTTTGCAGAAGCTTCTCAGTTTAATAAGGTCCCATTTGTCTATCTTCTCTCTTAAGTTTTGTGGGTTTCGGGTTTTGTACAGGAATTGGATGCCAGTTCTGATTTCCATGAGAGTATTTCCTTCCTTTTCTAAGGTTCTTATGGTTTGAGGTTTTACATTTAGGTCTCTGATCCATTTGGAGTTAACCTTTGTGCATGGGGATAGATAGAGGTCCTGTTTCAATCTTCTGCATGTGGTCAGCCAATTTTCCCAGCACCATTTACTGAATAAGTTCTCCTCTCCCCATTGGTAGGCGGTGGGGGCTTTGTCGGAGATGAGTTGGTTGAGAAATTGAGGTTTTGCTTCTGGAATCTCAATTCTGTTCCATTGAACTATATGCCTGTTCCTGTACCAATACCAAGCTGTTTTGATGATTGTAGCTTTATAGTAAAGTTTGAAATCTGGTATTGTGATACCACCTGCTTTGTTTTTTTTGCTGAGAATTGTTCTGGCTATTCTTGGACATTTTTGTTTCCATATGAATTCCTGTGTTGTTTTTTCTAGGTCTGAGAAGAATGTTGTTGGTAATTTAATGGGTATTGCATTGAATTTGTAGATTGCCTTATGTAAGATGGACATCTTCACAATGTTGATTCTTCCGATCCATGAGCATGGGATATTTTTCCACTTGTTCGTGTCGGCTTTGATTTCTTTGAGCAGTGTTTTGTAATTTTCATTATAAAGGTCTTTCACGTCTCTGGTTAGGAAGATGCCAAGGTATTTCATTTTTTTTGTGGCTATTGTGAATGGAATTGTGTTTTTTATTTGGGTTTCTGTTTGTTTATTATTGGTGTAGAGAAATGCGATTGTCTTTTGTACATTTATTTTGTATCCTGAGACTTTGCCAAAGGCCTTTATCAATGTAAGGAGGCCTTTGACAGATTCTCTTGGGTTTTCGG
>NW_007091465.1:0-528 GCF_000164805.1 Carlito syrichta
ATGTGAACAGACTAAATGCACCACTGAAAAGACATAGAATGGCAAAATGGATAAAATATCACCAGGAAACAATCTATTGCCTTCAAGAAACTCAAACCACTAGAAAGGACACTCACAAACTCAAAGTAAGAGGATGGGAAACAAATTTTCAGGTAAATGGAACACAAAAGAAAGGAGGATTTGTGATCTTACTCTCAGACAAAATACCCTTTAAGCTATCAAAAATTTAAAAGAAGCCGTGCTCGGTGGCTCAGTCTGTAATCCCCTGCCTTTGGGAGGCTGAGGTGAGTGAATTGTCTGAGCCCATGGGTTCGAGACCCGCCTGGGCAGGCAAGACCTCATCTCTACAATAAATCAAAAAATTAGCTGGGCGTGGTAGCACATGCCTGTAGTTCCAGCTACTTGGAAGGCTGAGGCGGAAGGATCGCCGGAGCCCGGCAGGTGGAGGCTGCGGTGGCCGGGAGCGGCCACTGCACTCCAGTCTGGGCGACAGAGTGAGACTCCAACTCAAAAAAAAAAAAATTTTAA
>NW_007091466.1:0-342 GCF_000164805.1 Carlito syrichta
CCCCAGACACATAATAATTCGCCTAAACAAAGTAGCTATAAAAGAAAAAATCCTAAAGGCAGCAAGAGAAAAAGGTCAGACTACCTACCAGGGTAGACCAATTAGAATAGCAGCAGATTTATCCACAGAAACACTTCAGGCTAGGAGACCCTGGAGCCCTATCTTCAAAGTTCTAAAAGATAAATAATTTCAACCAAGAATAACCTACCCAGCCAAACTAAGCGTCATTAGTGAGGGAGAATTGAAATCTTTTTCAGATATCCAATCCCTGAGAACCTATATTGCCACCAGACCACCTCTACAAGAAACACATAAGAAAGTACTGAACACAGAAGAAAAAGA
>NW_007091467.1:0-399 GCF_000164805.1 Carlito syrichta
CTGTGATTGGGGCCTCAGTGATCTCCTCTCTTCTTTGAAGGGTGCCTCAATGATTGTCCTTCCTCTGTATTTGATACCTCAATGGCTGGTACTTATTTGTAATTGGTGTTCCAGTGATTTGTTCTCCTCTGTAATTGGTGATTTAGTGATATGACTCATCTCTGATGGGTACCGCAGTAACAGACATTGTTGTAATAGGTGTCCTATTGATTATCCCTCCACTTTTATAGGTTTCCCACTGACTTCTCTATTTTGTGATGGGTACCCTAGTGAATTACTGTCCTATGTGATGTGAGCTCCAGTGACTGGCTATCCTCTGTATGCAGTGTCCTAGTAATTGGCTCTCTTCTATGATGGGTGCCCCTGTGATAATTCTTCTGCTGTGATGTGTGCCCCAGG
>NW_007091468.1:0-353 GCF_000164805.1 Carlito syrichta
CATCTTCATAATGTTGATTCTTCCAATCCATGAGCATGGGATATTTTTCCACTCGTTTGTGTCATCTTTGATTTCTTTGAGCAGAGTTTTGTAGTTTTCATTGTAAAGGTCTTTCACATCTCTGGTTAGGAAGATGCCAAGGTATTTCATTTTTTTGTGTGGCTATTGTGAATGGAATTGTGCTTCTTATTTGAGTTTCTGTTTGTTTATTATTGGTGTAAAGAAATGCGATTATCTTTTGCGCATTTATTTTATATCCTGAGACTTTGCCAAAGGCCTTTATCAGTGTAAGTAGGTTTTTGACAGATTCTCTTGGGTTTTCAAGGTACACGATCATGTCATCTGCAAAGAGA
>NW_007091469.1:0-316 GCF_000164805.1 Carlito syrichta
ACTGATTTTATTTATTTATTTATTTATTTATTTATTTATTTATTTATTTATTTATTTATTTTTGAATTGGAGTCTCGCTCCGTCACCCAGACTGGAATGCAGTGGCCTCTCCCGGCCACCACAGCTTCGACCTGTTGGGCTCCGGGGATCCTTCCACCTCAGCCTTCCGAGTAGCTGGAACTACAGGCACACGCTACCACGCGCGGCTAATTTCTGATTTTTATTGTAGAGATGCGGTCTCGCCAAGTTGCCCGGGCAGGTCTCGAACCCGCGGGCTCAGGCAATCCTCTCACCTCGGCGTCCCAAAGTGCTGGGA
>NW_007091470.1:0-373 GCF_000164805.1 Carlito syrichta
ATCAGAAGAACAGGGATACAGTCAGCAGAGTGGGAAAAATGTTTCGCCAAAAATATATCTGTAAAAAAGCATAACATCTAGGATGTTCAAGAAACTCAAACACTCAGAAAAATCAGACAAACATTCCCTTTGAAAAGTGTACAAAATAAGTGATTGGACACTTTTCATAAGAAGAGATGAGGCAGCCAGCAAACACATGAAAATTGCTCAGCCTCATTCATCATCAAAGAAATGCAAATGAGACCACTTTGAATTACCACATACCCCTTGTTAGACTGGCCATCACTAAGAAAACAAACAATAACAGAGGCTGATAAGAATTTGGGAAAAAATAAATGCTTCTACACGGCATGTGGACTGAGAGTAGAACAAC
>NW_007091471.1:0-487 GCF_000164805.1 Carlito syrichta
CCAAGGCCCGCCGGGCCCCTTCCGGACGCCGCCTGCAGAGGCCAAGCCCAGGCCCCTCGCGTCGGACCACTGGCACCTTCCAGGGCTGGGCTGTCCGCCCGTCCTGAGCCTGGCAGGTAGACACAAGGAACGCAGGGTCCCAGAAGGACTTCGAGAAAGGGTCTCTCGGCTCCGCTCCCGCGCACGGTCCGCCCCCCGCCGCCAGCTGACCTCCGACCTCTGGCCTGTTCACGGCCCACCCGGCCTCGGGCCTTGGATCCCAGGTGGCGCTTACGGCAAGGGGGCTCCTCAGCCTCCCCTTGGGCGGGTGGCCCTCCCAGTGTGGTCCCAGGACAAGGGCCACGCATCGCCCGGGAACTGTAAGAAACGCAAATCCGCCCCGGCCCCGAACCACGAATCCCAAGCGCGGGGGCGGCTCAGCACGTGGCACGAAGGCCCCTCCGGTGCCGGCGCTCGGGGTCTGAGACCCGCCGGCCCCGTCCCCTTC